>NW_028279429.1:0-215448 GCF_059751315.1 Micrasema longulum | reverse complement strand
TGTGTTTTTTATTTTTTATGCACTCCCTATTGTATGTTTTGATTTTTTGCAGGAAAGAGTCTTTACCTTCTTTGGTACGCATTGTTAAAACAATGGAGCTTGGAGTATTTTGTGTTGGAAGCCTCCTCGAGCGTTCTATGGATGCGATTTCTTGGCCCGGTTCCCAGCTTATTATCGTAGCTATATTATTGATGATTTTCGACAGATAACTATTTGTTTCCTGGGGATTATCAGGGCATCCTCGGATTTCAATATTATTTTGTATTTTTATTTTTTCCTCTTCGTCTAATTTTCCTTCCAAATAATCCACTCTCTTTATCAATTCTAGTTGATTTTGATGATTTTTTTTATTCTCGTTTTCTTTTCCTTCCAGTTCTGTCAGGCGTTTGCTAAGCGTTTCATTCTGTTCACTGACAAATTTGATGGCCTCCAGAATAGTTGCGTATTGGTTGGTGACCTGACTTATCTGCTGATGGATTATTTCAAAACTTTTACTTAGCCGATTGACCTCTGTCTGAAGGGCAGATAGCGCGTTTGCCAACTCCAAGTTAGCCGAGAAGGGTTGGGCGGCTGCAGCTGGTGAAGCTGGAAAAGGTTCAGTAGTCTTTAATTTTGAGTCCTTTTTTGGGGCCATCTTTAAAGTAGGTAGGTTTTTTGGGAATCTTTAATCACTCTTTTCTTCAGCACAGTTCAGTATAAAAATAAACAAAAACTATTTTAAATATTTAAAATCACTTCTTTGCACTATTTAGATAAAAATTATGTTTATTTTAACACTTAAATTTCTAAAATTCTTGATTTGTTTAGAGGAGTAAATTTTTGACGTTTGTAATTTTGACAGATGACAGTGAAAAAAGTAAATGTACTTCTCATATCAACATTTTTAACTCGAGTCTCTGTGAATTCAAATAATCTCTTTATAAATATTTGATGATGTTCTATAGTAACAATAAACGATTAATTTGCAAAAGCTACTTATGCTGATGATCTGCTGTTAAGTCATTTTATGTTCATAATAAACTAACTTTTTTTATATCTTTTGTGTGCACACATACATATATGTATTTATATTTTCCTTGTAATTTTTCATTTTATTTATCCATGTTTTAACACTTTGAGCACCGTCCGAATACACATAGAATTTACCCTGTGCCCGGCCCATTTTTGTGAAATTTCATGCTTTGTGAAGGGTTCCTTAAAAGTGACATTATTTTAAAAATACTTGGTTTAATCAATTCAAACTTCCTGTTTTATTAGAGACAATTAAAAAACACATTTTTGTATGGTAGTTTTGCCAACATTGGCCATTGTGGAGAGCCACATTGCGCATTGTAATGTTCGCACATATACAGGGTCTCTCTCCTTTTTTTGTGCTTTGTATCCCGGAGCCATGTAAACACGTGATTATAATAACTATGCGTTGTGTCCCGGTCCCGTGTTTTCACGTGGTTTACTTTCAGCGAAAAAGTACTTATTAAAGTAACTCAATGTCAATAAAGT
This sequence comes from Micrasema longulum, assembly GCF_059751315.1. Taxonomy (NCBI): domain Eukaryota; kingdom Metazoa; phylum Arthropoda; class Insecta; order Trichoptera; family Brachycentridae; genus Micrasema; species Micrasema longulum. The sequence continues at coordinate 213,948 of NW_028279429.1, read as the reverse complement.
GCACTTTTTTAGACAGCTAGTAAACCACGTGAAAACACGGGACCGGGACACAACGTATGGTTATATAATCACGTGTTTACACGGCTCCGGGATACAAAGTGTTAACATTGTTTTTTTTTTATTTTTGTACAACTGAACTTATTTAAATGTTATATTTTATATTGTAAAAGTTACTTTTCTAAAAAAATATATGTAGTATTTATGCAAATTTCCGAAAAATTACAAATTTAGTTTTTTTTTTTTAATTTCTGTATCTTTAGTATGTAAAATGGTATCTTAAACTGGCCAACAGGTCATTAGCCTGTAAATTAGCTAAATCCCCAGCCAGCTTGGTATCACTTGATATGATTTTAAGTGAAATCCTTGATACTAAAAGTCAACTGGCGGGTCTCTTCACTCTGATAGAAGATGTCAAATTTATTAAAAGTGAGTTAGCGGATCTAAGAGCATCCTGCGAATTTAACAGCAATAAACTAACTGACTGCACAACAAGAATCACAGCTATGGAAAAAAAATGTCTAGAGATAGATGAAATCAAGGTAGCAGTCAAGAGCGTCCAAGACGACGTGAATCGACTTAAGTCAGAGATGGCTGTCAAAGATCAATGGTCTAGACTAAGCAACATTGAAATAAAGGGTGTACCACAGAAAAAGGACGAAAATCTATTCACAATATTAGACAGCATCAGTCGAAAGGTGGACTACACTTTTCCTAAATCCCAAATAAATTATATATCACGGGTACCGGTTCATAACTCTAAAGAGAAGTCAATAATAGTGAGTTTTATTAATCGATATTTAAAGGAAGATTTCACATCAGCCGCTCGCGCCATGAAAAACTTATCAGCTAACGATTTAGGCTTCCATCCGACCAATCGAATATATATAAACGACCATCTGACTCCGTTGACCAAGAAACTCCTTACGATGACCAAATCCAAGTTGAAGGATGAAAAGGGATATAAGTATATTTGGGTAAAATATGGCAAAATTCATGCAAGATTGAATGATACTTCGAGTGTCCACATTATAAACACTGAGACCGATTTAAACAAGTTCGTTTAATATGTTTATTATTATTTATATCACTCGCACTTTCCTTATGTATTTTTTATGTACTCGCATTACTGTCAATGATTGTTTTGAATATGTTTGTAACCCCTGTTTTCGAAAGCAAACGCTCGCTTAATTATATTATTATATACTCATATGTTTACTTACAATTTAACTTTATTTATCTACAACGCAAGTATCTACATCTTTATGTCTCTTTTATTCGCACATTTATTGCAAATTATATCCGCTCGCCCGCTCTAACACATTACATTTATTTTTTTCTGCCTAAACTACGTACCGGTAATCTTCGGAATCAATACTCACATGTTTCTATTTTATTTTGTTTCATAATTATGTTAATTAATATTTACGATCTTTCTTATGGCTAACACCAACTTAAATATACTGTACCAGAATGTAAGGGGATTACGTTCTAAGACTACTATATTCCAACGTAATTTAAGCATATCTAGTTACGATATTATAGCTCTATCCGAAACGTGGATAAACGACAACATTTCCGATAGTGAACTATTTGACAGCCGCTATATGGTTTGGCGTCGCGATCGGGATTACACGGCAACGGGACAGTCGCGGGGCGGCGGTGTTCTCCTAGCGGTACGTAAAGAAATATCAGCTATTGCCCAGCCGACATTCAACTCCAGCGCTGAAGATCTGTGGCTAACACTATCTCTTAATCTCGCAGGTACCCGTACGCGCACCAAACTACACTTATGTGTTCTATACCTATGTAAACAAAAATCAGGCAATTCCTTTTCCGACCAATTGATAAATTTTTTCTCTAAGTTAAATATGACAATTTCTAATAACCCGCTTGACAAATATTTGATAATAGGTGATTTCAACTTGAGCGGTATTAAGTGGCTTTCAACTGATAATGTTTCATACTTGCCTTCTAATGCTCAAAGTCACGATGAGTACCTACTTATCGATGAATTGAATACACATAACTTGTCGCAATTTAATGGAATTTTTAATAAACACGGACGGATCCTAGATTTGGTAATTTCTAATGACATTGTTAATGTTAGTGAATGTATGGACCCATTGGTACCTATTGACCCGCATCATAATGCTCTCTTCATTAATGCTCAATTTATTGAACTTACTTACCTAAAGCCTGCACCGCTAACTAAATATTTGTTTAATAAATCAAACTTTGATTCAATAAATAGTACAATCTCTGACATCGACTGGCATACTGAATTCTCAATTAGATCATTTGACGAATCCGTAAACTTTTTTTACAATACTTTTACAAATCTGAGAGATAAATTTGTACCCGCTGTTAAGACTTTGAACAGTTCATATCCTATATGGTACTCCCCCGCGCTAGTAAAAGCAATTAAAGAAAAGGATAAATACTTAAGAAAATATAAGACTTACGGCAATCACTCCAATCTAATAACTTTTAAATTATTACGTGATAGAATCAAACATCTTGAAAAGGATTGTCACGATTCTTACATTGCCTTCGTGGAAAAGTCCATCGAGGACTCACCTAAAAATTTCTGGTCGTATGTGAAGTCCAAATCCAAATCTAACTGTATTCCTAATAGTCTTGTATTAGGTAATATGCGAGTAAACACTGGTATTGAAATTTGCAACGCATTTTCTGAATATTTTCACTCCACTTTTCTAAATCCAGCTAGTATCCAATCGAGAAATTCCACTAATCCCTCATCTACCTCGTCTCATGTGTATACCTCAGATATTAATTCCATAGTGATTACCACAGACTATGTAAAAAATCTACTCTTAAAGCTAGATACATCAAAATCAGCTGGACCTGATCACCTTCCCGCATGTTTTCTCATAAATTCTGCTAGTACTATATGTGTACCAATCACTTCGCTATTCAAAAGATCTCTCAAAGAATGCACAATCCCACATATTTGGAAATCCGCTTTTATAACACCAGTCCACAAGAAAGGGCCTAAAACCGATATTGCCAATTATAGACCAATTTCTAAACTGTGTATAGTGTCTAAAGTATTTGAAAGAATAATCTATAACCAACTATATTCCGCCATTAAAAACTCACTGAGTCCATCTCAACATGGCTTTCTAAAAGGGAGATCTACCGTTTCAAATTTAATCTTACTTAATGATTACCTTACTGATTAAATGGAAGGTGGTCATCTGGTAGACGTTATTTACACCGATTACAGTAAATGCTTCGACCGAATCGATCACAAATTACTATTAAAAAAATTAACTAAAATCGGTATTAGAGGTGACCTCTTCAGATGGTTTTCATCTTATATAGACAACAGGTCGCAAGCGGTAGTGGTTAATAATTTTATTTCTAGTTGGGTACGGGTCCCCAGCGGGGTGCCTCAAGGGTCTCTTCTGGGACCTTTGCTCTTCATAATTTTTGTTAACGACATTGATAAATGCTTTACCTCTTCGCGTTTGCTTTGTTTTGCTGACGACATGAAAATTTTTGCAACAATCAAGACCCCAGCTGACGTCTTTGATCTGCAGTCAGATCTCGACCGTCTAGAGGATTACTGCAACTCCAACTGCTTGGACCTTAATCCTTCTAAGTGTTCAGTTATTACATTTAGTCGCAAAGTAAAATTTTTACGTACTAACTATATGCTTAAGGGTCAAAACCTCCAACGCTCATTATGTGTAAAGGATCTAGGTGTCTTCCATGATAGTAAATTACTTTTTGACGCCCATGTTGACAGCATCATAAAAAAGTCATCGCGTGCGCTTGGCTTTGTTATGCGTAGCTCTACGTCGTTCACTATGGCAAAGACACTTAAAATCCTTTACTGTACATTAGTGCGAAGCAACTTAGAATATGCATCACAAATATGGAATCCTATGTACAATGTGCAGATATCACGCATTGAAAATATTCAAAAAAAATTCGTAAAGTTCATGTGTTTCCGGTTGAAACTTGAGTTTAAATCTGACCAGTATATTCATATATGTAAAAAACATCACCTACTGCCTCTGCAAAAACGTCGTGAAATAGCGGATATAATTTATTTACTTAAAATTGCCTCTGGTTCAATTGACTGTCCTGAACTACTTTGCAAACTTTCTATCAATGTTCCTTCCAAAGTTTTAAGAAATAACCCTCTTCTTCACATACCTCTTGTTTCATCTAATTATAGGCAAAATTCATATTTATGGCGAACTTTTAATAATTTTAATGTACTAAATAAATCATTTAACATAGATTTATTTGAAAATAATCTTAATAACGTGCGGCGTTTGCTTTCAAAATAACTCGTAGTATTTTTTTTCTTTTCTTTTAAATTTACATTTAATTACTATTCATTTTATGTTCGAGAATCTTTTTTAACTTACTGTGATGCTACTTGTGAAAACCTGTAATTGGCTTATTTGTTTTGTTATATAAATATGATATAATTATAGCTGTTGGTTATCCAAATAAAAAAAAATAAAAAAATAAATAAATAAAATAAAATACATACACATTTATATTCCCTTCTCAAAAATGTTTTCCACTCTGTTGCAAAACATTTTAATGAATTAATTATATGAATTTAATTCTATTCGTAATTTTGATTTTACTTAATTGATATTTCAGTATCGTTCATTAAATTTGTAAGACCATTTTTTGTCTGACAACCATTTCTGGGAGTGAATAAAAGTGATTGAAGTTGGCAATAAAATTCGGTGATAAAAGACAGATTTCATTTTCATTTTATGACATTTCAAGTAAATCCTCGTTCTATAGAATTGTACAACGTGTGACGAGGATACACAATCCTTAAATTGCCTTGCACCCTTCGGCAAATAGAGGGGAAAGTTGCCAATATAAGGATTTTCAGGATTCCAATGGACTTTAATAATCAAATGAAAACTTTCTTGTTCATATAATATTGTTTAATAATATTGTTAGTTGAATTGGCATTCACTTCGTAACTTCTTCTTTTTTTCCACATCCGCTTCTAAGTGGAGCATGTGGACATCACCAGTTGCCTTCAGGAGACCCTATCGCCAACCAGCTTTTTTGCCTATTACCACGTCAACCAAGCGCCCCTTTATTCCGCCGAATAAAGTCGAAAGATCGTCATCGACGGCCTTCCAGGACGGCGTGAGCCCGCAGGTTTTAAGAAAAGGCAACTTTGGTTTAGGTTCTCCTGAGGCATGCGCAGCACGTGTCCAAGCCAGGTCCACTGCCGCACCCTCAAGATGCTCGTTATAGGAGGCTACTGCGTCCGTTCTCGAACTTCAATGTTAGTTATAAAATCGAATCACCTTACACCTAATATTCTTCTCAAGCACTTACTCTCAAAACTTAGAAGTTTGGTGTTTTGATCTTTGGTAAGGTGCCAAGATTCGCACCCATTTAGAAGTACTGGCATTATACAAGAGTTGAACAATCGGCATTTCGTTTTGATCGAGTATAGACTATAGTTTCAGACAACACGCATCATGTTAAAAGTTGCTCCAGCAATTCCAAGGCGGGTTGCGAGCTCTTTGTGCATGCTTCCATCTTCAGTTATGTGAACTCCCAAGTATTTAATGCTGTCAACTTTCTTAATCCTCTGTCCATTATTATATAGAGGCTGATCAGGGTCAGGACAGGATTTGTTGCACATAATCTGAGTCTTTTTTGTATTAATATTAAGACCCAGACGAGTTGAGTTTTCTTGCAGTGTGTCAACGATTTCCTGAAAATCACCAACAGATTTTTTTTTTAAAACTGCATCATCTGCACACTCAAAGTCACACAACTTTAGGGGGGGAGTTTACTTGTGTACCTTGATCAGGTGGTATTGATTTGCATAAGATAAAATCCATCAGTATGACGAATAAGAACGGTAGTAACAGAAGAAAGGACGTAACCTTGCCTCACTCCAGTGGAGACCCCAAATCAATCAGTCAAAGAGCTACCGATTTTCACACAATTGCTATTTATGTGGAGCGCTTTTATAACAGCAATAATCTTGGGAAGAATACCATACGCATTGAAAATTTTCCAAAGAGATGGTCGATGCGGACTATCAAATGCTTTCTCATAGTCAATGAAGCAGCACGCCACGGGTGAGTATATTTCATTGCTTTGTTGGAGAATGCATCTTATGTTATGGATCTGGTCCGCACACGAGTTACTGGGAATAAAACCAGTTGGTTGACTCTGAGAATCATTCAAGAGTAGGTAATATAGAAGTCTAGGCATCTACAGGGCTTATGACCTGTCAATGGCTGGTTTAAGTGGCCACTTTACACACTGTGTAACATTCACCATTCTGCCTATATTTGAACATCTTTATTCCTTCAATTCTTTCATCTGTTGATGTTTGTGAAGTTAAAGAGCTGAAACCTTTATTTATGCGGGTGAGATTGAATCCAGTCCTTGTCTACAAAAATTTGGACAAACTCAAAATATTGTTCACTTATTTTTATTTTTATTTCCCCTCCAGTTTTTAAGCTACACAACCTCCTTTATCAAGATACAAATTAGAAAAAAATATTTTCGTATTTTTCAATTTTAACACCGTCTACTAAATACTGCATTGAGTCCATATGGAGGTAATAAGCAGTATTTTGTATTTGTGGAGGTATAGAGTAAAAAGTGAGGGGTGTTGAATTTTGATAATTTTTACTTGTTTTTTAGCTTATGTAGCTTCAAAAAGTATGTATTTAAACAAATAATTAGTTGGTTATTATTAAACGCGCGTGCATTTTATAATATTTCTTTTTTTAAATCGCTGCTTTTAGTTAAGTTAACAGTATTTTTATTATAAAAATACTGTAATTATATGTTTTTTATATAAAGAATCTTTATCAACAAGCCACAGAAATTGGCTCAGTGAATTTGAATTAAAATATAAATTCTTGATACAAGAGATAAAATTAAATATTTTGGTGTATACATGGACCAAAACTTACCATCTTAGTGAACTAGTTAAACGAATTAGAAAATGTATATACATATGTATTAGATTAAGGAATATTTCAAAAATCAACAATTTAAAAATAGTTTATTACTCAATATATTAAACCCTATTAAAATAGTACAAAGATTAATTATTAAAGTAATTTTAAAGAAACCCTCATCATTCAATATTTTAGGTTCATACAGTAGACACTCTTTATAAAATAAATTATATCATACAAATTTATAAAGAAGAAAAAATAAAAGAATTTGAGATGAATAAGTCACTCACAAATCAACATATTATTAAAATTCCTAAATTCCACACAAGTCATGGTCAAAATAGCTTTGCCTTCAAAGGTGTAAAAAATTATAATAATCTCCCCAATGAACTAAAAACCATTTAAAATAATATATCAATAAATAAATTTAAAGTAAATCTAAAGAAATTTTTTGAACGTATGTACAAGCTACATTTAATTTTAATTAGTATGAATGTATTATTGTTTAACGTTTTTCTTTATAAATTCTATGTTTTTATTTTGTTTCTCATGTACTCGTACATTTAAAATTATATAAACTCTTATAAATAAACAACTACAACAGTGTAAGTCACTCTCCAAGCACAAGACTTAGTCTCTTTTTTTAGAGAGTTCCAGTTATAACATTTACTAGATGTATAAAGTAGATCTGTAAAGAATTTTTAAAAAACATGTACCTTTTATGAAATTTTATGAGAGAAAAATAAATTTGAAAAATGAATTTAAATAATATTTTGAGTATATCCAAATGTTTGTAGACAAGCTTAATTTTCTTCCTAGGGAGCTATTTAGATCTGAATTTTTTGAAACAGAAGGAATATATTTTTGACAAGAGAATATGGAGTTCTGGGCATTTACATGACTTTTGACCTATCATTGGCTGGTTTAAGTGGCCATTTTACAAACTGTACAACATTCACCGTTCTGCTCATGTTTAAACATCTACATTTTTTCAACACTTTACGCAGTTGGACTTTTACTGTATGTTTATTTATTTATTTATTTATAGATCAACGGTTCAAAGAACCGTTTACAAAAAAATGTTTTACCGAAATAATCACAGCGGTGAACAATAATTATGTTGTACATAATATGAAATATAATAGAATAATAAAACTTTAACAATTTAGTGAACATAAAATATAAATTCATGTTTAAAGAAAATGAAAATTAATATCTGGATGCAACCCCTAGGAACTTCTTTTTTCATTAAATTTAACCTTCCCTACTACCGTGTGCAAATAAATTCCTTTCAAGGATGGTATTATAATAATGATAACACGATTAAATAAGTTAAACCATAGTTTAAATTACCCTTACGGTATCCTTGGCTTGTTTCGGCCATTTTAAGGGTAGTCTCCTTAAAACCTTAAATCCCAAAGGCTGAATACGTTGTACGGTAGGCCTTACATCGGCCTTCAGGGGGGGGGATTCATTCCAATACTAAACTGACCCTAACCAAATTTAAAATTCACGGTCGTATGCAAAACGAAAAGATAGATGTGTATATGCACATAAATAATAATTCGTATCAATCAATCATTATTTACATATCGGTGCTGGAAAAGAAAAAAATGTTGAAGAACCCCGAGGAAAATATGGAATGCTTCACATAAATTGATACTGTAAAAATTGTACACAAAATTTAAATGGGATACTTAGAAGACGGTGATAAAATAGTGACCAAAAATGCTTATATATAAAATATGTTACCAGATAACAATACTACCACATTAATTCTAGGGCGGCTGTGATGTCACACTAGTCTACATACGACACAAGACTTGATATATCAATCTTTAATTCAAATTATGAAGTTGTATTTTTTGCAACCCTAAAATGAATTTTTTTTACACTGGATTTGGAAAGTAAAATTAGTAGCAATATGCGGCAATTTCATATTCACATTGTGACGACAGTACAGCAATATACCTGTATAAGAGAGCACAAAGATGGAACTCATAATAATGAAAACAGAAACGCTGTTCTGTGACCGCTGTTTCTGTGAAAGATATTCAGTCGATCATGAATAAATCGTTATTTAACACCGCAATATTTCACTGTCCTTGAACTTATAAATGAAACGTTGGTCCAATTACCGAACCTTCATGTAACATACGCTGTATCTGGTGTTTTAATGTAGTGCCTTATGCACCAACGGTTGGGTTTGCATTTTCCTTAGATTTTTATTTATTTCTGTCTCTGTTGAGATATTTATGTACTTAAACATAAATACTAATTATTATCAGGCCAAACGGGAATATTTACATGTATAATATTTGATCAAATACATAATATGTATATTTGAACGTAGGGTGTCGTGGGCATAATTACCTCGGGGGTTTAATATGCGCCATCCAGTGTAACGTGGATCATGTATCATATTATACTAACTAATAACTAGTCAGAGTACCGTGATCCACGTGATGTCGCCAGCCAACTCTGGCGTATTGGCGCGACCCCCTTTTGTTTGGAAAATCAAACGCGCCCTGCATCATGTACTATGAATAACAGGAAGCAAATGAGAGGCGTAGAGGCGAGAATATTGCGAGTATTCAATCTGTTCAGTGAAATACTAAATCAAATCTAAGGGCATTCACTATAGTTTTTGGATAACTAAATTTATTTTGTCAAATTTCATAGGATTTTATTGAACAGTGGGGAAGAGGCCCGTAATTAAATAAATAATGACTTAACAAATTACAGCAGTGATGGAAAATTATTTAAAGAAATTATATGGAAGTCTAGGAATTTGCAGGGCTATGACTTGTCATTGGTTGGTTTAAGTGGCCACTTTACACACTGGTAACATTTACCATTTTGCCCATGTTTGCACATCCATATTTCTTCAATCTGTTGATTTCAGTTAAAGCAATAAGCCAATTAGAAAATTAAAAAATCTGACCCAAAAATACTTTATTTACCATTTTAAATTAATTGAATTGATACTTTAGAGTATTTGTAACCAATGGATGTGGAGCTAGGTAGAAGTAAAATGGATTGTCTCATTCGCCCATACCAATACTGAATCAACTGCTCCACAAGTGTATAGCTTATGTTAGGTTTTTATTATTTTCATTGTGCGTTTTGTAATATAAATAATATGATGTACATGTATACCTAGTTTTTAAAACAGTCTGCATATTTTGTTAATTATTTATGTTTATTAAGTTAGTCTTCTTTGTTTATTCAAAATCTTTTTTTTTTTTTTAAGTATATTTTTGAGTGTTCTCGGCACGGGTAACCTTAGTGAGGTCACATTCATTTTATCATTGTTTATAGTTTTGAAGAGTAAAATATGAATAAATAAATAAAATTAAAATAAATAATAGTTTTTCTACCATTTCAAATAGATTAATTTAATAATTTTAGAATGTTTGAAATAATGATAGTTTATTTAGCATATCAAAATAAATTCTGTAATCAGGTATAAACTTTAATTAGATAGAATAGGTGTATAAATCTTTTTATTACGTATTAAATTCACATGCTGTAAAAAGGGTGTTTTATTTAGAATATTTCGTCTCTAATGTATTTCTATATTTTATGTTATAAACTTCGACCCTTGTGATTCCTGTCATGCTCTAGCATTGTAGTATAGCCGGTGGCAATTGATTTTTGTAAATGGAGAGTCGCAGGTTTGACACGGCATTTTTCGGACAAACTCATTCAATCTTTAAATATAATTATATATCGACCCTTTACGAGCTCATAGTTACAACATGTATTAATATTACAATATTTTAGTTTGTCCAAATGTTCATAGACAAAAAACTGGATTTCACTCCCTCGGGGGTCATTAAGATTAACAAATTACAACAGGGATGGAGAATACCTTAAATAAGAGTATATAGAACTCAAGGCATTTACAGGGCTTATGACCTGTCATTGGCTGGTTTATTCTCCATCCCTGTTGAAATTTGTTAATCTTAATGACCCCCGAGGGGGTGAAATCCAGTCTTTTGTCTATGAACATTTGGACAAACTCAAATATTATAATGAAACCAACTGGTCCAAGAAGAAGTTTAAAAATTGAAAAATTGTTTTCAGGCGTTGCCAAGTATGTGAAATAATTCAGTCAGATGCATCTCTTACACAATAAAGGTTTCAACTCTTTAACTTCACTTAAATCAACAGATGGAATAATTGAAGAAATATGGATGTTTAAATATGGCAAAATAGTGAATGTTACACAGTGTGTAAAGTGGCCACAAACTAGCCAATGACAGGTCATAAGCCCTGTAAATGCCTTGACTTCCATATTCTCTTATTTATGGTATTCTTCATCCCTGTTCTAATTTGTTAATGTATTAATATGTCAATGTTTAAATATGAATTAATTTTTCATTACTTACCTTCTAAATATTTTACTCAAAAACATATTTTTATTTTTTTCTCCACTCTGTTAGATTCATTTTTGATCATTATACTTTTTTAATATATTTTTTAAAGGAAAAACCTGCTAAGACTCTTCTTTAGAGGTTGTCAGCAGGTATAAAAAAGGACGTGGAAGGAAGTTATAAAAAATATACCACAACACCCAGACCAATTGAGAAAAAATATTTCTTAGATTTTTTTTCTTGCAACTAGCGGGAATTGAACACGTGACCCTAGTTTCACAGTTAGCTGTCTTACCAACTGCGCCACGGCGCCTACCAAAAAAATATTATTGAAATCACTCGCTTTTTTTCCAAAGTACAGGAGCAATGAAATGTAAATACAAATCATATTTCAAAAGTTATAAAATTGACTTCAAATAAACAATCTAAATATTTGTGAAATTTTATGAACCTTTCTAGTACCCAATCTGAGATTTTTATAAATAAAACTTTGTAAGTTGATTTCAAGAAACATAAAAACTGATTTATGAAAACAATAAAAAAGCTATTAATTTTTTATTGATAAACAGTAGTATAAAATCTTTTTAATCTAAGGAAGGTCATCGGTTATTATTGTACCGTAATTCCAAGCCAATCTGATCAAACTAACGAAGTTTGATAACTTACTGTCACAGTAGATATAAAGCGAAACTATTTGTCACATAGTATTATGGGCTCGTGTCATGGCCACGAATAAATAACTTTGTTTTTAATATTATTATATTCAACAGAGATGAATAACATTTTGAAGAAAGGAATATAGAAATCAAGATCAATTATTCAAATAATACATTCAAGAAAAATTAATAGTATGAAGTACATTTCTAATCATTTTCGCACAATCTCGTATTAAATATCACATAAAAAATTACATGTTTGCTGTTTATTTATAAATGATTTCATAAATTCATGTAATGTTTACATATCTTGAATGTGAAAAAGTGGTGAACCAAAATGCAACCCCTGCGGGGCACTACATAGCCTGAATTATGTTAAGATTATTAAATCCTTTAGAAAATAATATTGATTTGATATCTTTAGCGATACATTAAATAATTTTAGGAGAACTGTATGGCAATTCATAAAATCAAATAGTACCCTATGTTAGTTATTCATATTATTATTCTTAGAGGTGTGAGTCAGTGCTATGCAAGCTTCTGACGTCACTGTGACCTGTAAAGATCTATTGTGATAAAGATCTAAAGATCTATTGGCGGCTTCCGTGGTGTAGTGGTCAAGACGCTTGACTTACGCACGGAAGGTTTCTGGTTCGATTCCCGGTGAAAACACAAAAATTTTAAAAAATGTGATTTTTCTCAAGCCTGGTTGTTCTGTAATGTAATTCACCACTGTAATTGGGCCGCCTGTTGTGGTCCAAAAAGATAAAAAATGAAATCGTGTTAAAAAAAAAACTAAAAATAATCGCAACGATTGAAAATGGTGGCAAAATTCGGGGGTTAAGGGTCATAAGGGCGAAACTACAAAAACACAGTTTTGGGATAAATGATAAAATAGTTTTCAAAAAATAATACTGTCTTTTAAGGGTAACAAATGAAGAAAATAAAAAATACAGTTAATATAGCATAAAATGTTTTAGAGACAAAAATATGAAATTACGCTTTCGTCTATATGACCCTAACTTGCGCTTACATTAGTAAATTAAGAAAATGATGTAAAAGGCGTTTTATTCTTCTGACTTTAAACAAAACGCTTCATTTGTAGTTTCACATAAATTTATCTAGGTAACTACTTATCGGATGAGTTTCATCTTTTTGTCACTAACAGGATATTTTGTTTGGATATCAGATTAGTACTTAACACAAAAACGCATTTTTTGTTTTTCGCCCTTATGACCCTAAGCCCCCGAATTGCAGTTGTAGGTATTGATTTTATATTGCCGGAGTGCGATAAATATTTAATATTTAATTTATATTTTTTGCTATTATTTAATTATGTATGTGCTTCCACTTTCCATTATGTTGTATCCCAACTTAACACAGGGCCCTTGGCTTTATCAAGTTTCAAATACGTTATTATTGTATTTTTTTGTAATTTGTGTGTATTTGTATGAATGAACGAAAAAAAATTACAAAAAACAAAAAAAATAATAAAAGCGAGAAGAAATTATTTTTAAAAATATGTTGGTCAGGTTAAAAAATGTGTAATAACCAGTTAGTATAATTTATTGTAATTACTTTCATTATATGATTATAATTTCACAGGTGAGTCAATTTAAAAAAAAATACTCTATTTTTTAAAAACTTATTTTATGCGTATTGTGTTTTTACGTATAATTGATGAATAATTTCTAAACATAACGAATTGTTTTCATTATACCAATGTCGTATGTATTGTTTATTGTTTATGAACCATAATAAATCAGACCAATACACAGACAACATTATAAAAAGAGACAAGGACAATTGAGACTAAACAACATAAAAATAAAATATTGGATATTGTTGTCCTCTGGCTATACCAGATTAAATTTTGTTTTTATACACATACACGAAGCCCATTTTTAGGAGAAGTGTACAAGTGTGAGTTTTGTCTAAGGGATGAGACCATTGCAGGAGACTGCTGCGAGACATCGCATAGATTTAAATATTGTACTATTAAGCGTGTTGTTCAGATGTTTATTGAAATTTATGTTTATGTTGTATTTTTTATTTGTATTATCGTTTAATAATATACATGCTTCCTTTTTCAATTTATTGTTTCCCAACTCAACACAGGGCTTTTGGTCTCATAGAGTTAGGAATACGTTTTTTTTGTAACGTGTGTCTTTATATGAATAAATAAAAATAAATAAACACCAACTTGGAAAAACAATTAAACTTCAAATTCATATATTACATGTACCTGTAAAAACTATAATGGACTTGGCATTAATGTTGACATTTTTAACTGCGCATTGCATTTATACAGACATTTTCTTGATGAAGTGGATTATTTGGGATAGTTGATGAATTATAATGAGGAAGCTCAGTGGTTTTTTTATTTTTTAATAGACTATTAAACTAAGTCAAAAATTATTTTTTTAAATTTTTATTCGTATTATCAGCGCTACGATTTTTTAAAGTTTTGGATTTCTGAAATAACTACGCATGTAAAGGTTTATTTCCGCTTATTCTCATTCAGCTCTTCCCATTGGTCCAGAAGCAACAAACAGACCAGAAATCTTCCATAGCTTGCAGATCATAGGTTGATTCACATGATCCAGTGACGTCATCAAAAGTAGTGCGTTTTTATCAACAAAAAAAAATTTTCCGTACATTTTCAAGAAACTTTGCCATGCAATTTAATGCTCTAATTTTTACTCCACGCAAGAAAACATTTTTGTATCCAATTTCCCGTTGGGCCTCATTTTATGAATTTGCGTGGTTTATAATATGTACCGCATTTAATGTATGTGTGTGTATATTTTATATATGCATGTGTGTATATATGTATGCGTTTATACCTATATGTGTATATGAATGACTTAATGAGTGCATTTGGCATTTTTATTGTTTATCAATAACTTACCTCCATGGAAAACGTAGACGTTAAAGATTTTTTTTTCTCACTTGATTTTTTTTGTCTTATTAATAGTCTTTCATGGTAAAAAATCTTTGCTTTTAATACTTACTATGTACGACTGTATGCTTTTAAAATAAAATAAAAATAAACCAACCGGGGACTGAAATTATACAATGAACTGGCAGACATAATACGTTCAGCAGGGATGCTGGATTACAACACCCTCGAAACTCGTCTTCAAATTTTTCTTAGGAAACATTTCTATAAGCTGATTTCTGGAAGTATATTTAATCCAAATATAATGAAAGAGATCAGTTTGTATATTCCCAATAATTATACTAGAGCGAGATCTCACCCACTGTTTTACACACCCAGAAGCTGTACAAATGCAAGTCAGTATTCACCCATTATTAGGGCAATTCTATTGCTGAATACGGCTTCTGCGGATAATATGGATCTATTTTGCTGTACATGTAGGCAGTTTAGCAGTTTTCTGCCTTCTTTTCATTAAATTTCTTATATATCTTTACAGTCTACATTACGTGATGAGTTAAGCAGCCCGAAAAGTAATGCAGACTACAATTGTCAAATAAATAAATAGAACTAAACGAAGACTCAGAAAACCTTCACAAAAAATATTTAAAATATAATTATTAACAATATAGTAAAATAAAAAAAAATCAAATACTATAATAATCCATAAGCATCTAAAAGCGTGGTGTAGAAGTCTAATTGAGAACCTGCAGCTCAATCACAATGGCCACCCTTGTCGGTAATTACCAGCGCGATAAATTTTTTTTAAAAAGGACAACTGTTGGTTAAGGACTTTTAATCGCCGAGATAATCGTAAAAATCGTAAAAAGAAATCTTTAATTGAGTACGGAGGTATCACAACTGTAATTAGTCGTAAGGACTTATCACGTGAAACAATATTTAATACATGGTAAAAATAGTAAAGGCAATTATTATTGTGATAATAAACAAAAGAAGGTCACGAAATGTCATACACTGTATAAACATGACGAAAGATCTGCTGATGTCTGTCAATAGTCCTGTTTTTCCTGAATGGTTTCCTCTTCAATTAGCATTCAATTTGAGTTTCTCAACAAGACCACAGCAGACTATTCTGCCAGATCCTCAGTTTCCTCTTCAATTAGCATTCAATTTGAGTTTCTCAACAAGACCACAGCAGACTATTCTGCCAGATCCTCACGCAATAATTGGAGCAGTTAGAGGGAACATACCCTTTCCAGTAAATAAAATCCTTGTACATAATACGCAAGGAAAAAATAAGCAACAAAAAAACGGCTTTTATAGACCGGTTGTTTTATAAATATAATAAAATTCTTGCTCGGGCAGATAAATAAAACAGTTCTGAGTGTGAAAAAAACCAGGACCCTAGACGAGCGTTTTAGACTCGGTGGCTGCTCTCAGGTAAAAATCCTGAAAAGGGCAATCGAGTTGAGATAAGTCCACCTCGTCTCATAATGGTTATCGCGTTCACCTATCATTCTTGATGTTCTGGGTTCGATTCCTGGCAGCGTGGACGTAAAATTTTAATTATGATGGTTTTACACTGTAATATTTCAATGTTCCTGGACCTGAACCGTAAAACTGTTCACCTTACCTAACGCACTCACTAATTGGAGTGCCAATGTAGCGGTTAGGTTAGGTTGCGCCATGTCCGCCATGTACATTTTCACTTTCGAGAAACGTACACGTTGTACATTTTTAAGAAACTTTGCAGAATAATTTAATGCTCTTAATTTTACCTTGCGCAAGAAAGTATTTTTTTGTATCGAATTCTCCGTATGGCTGAAATATTCAGCCACATTTATGCAAAACGGTCATGGAAAATTTTGACAAAAGAGTACCTATGTGCTAGCAAAGCCGTGGAGAAAATTTCTCCGATTTGCTATTCCAAACAACTATTTATTTATTTATTTATTCATATTTTTTGCTTACAAACTATAATTAATATTTAAAAAAATGTGACCTCACTAGGGTTTCCCGTGCCGAGGACACTTAACAATATACTTTTTTAAATTACATTTGAGAATAAACAAAGAAGACTCATTTAAAAAAAACGAAGATAATTAACAAATATTCAGACAGTTTTAAAAACAATGTATTTATGTACATCTTTATTATTTATATTACAAAACACACAATGAAAATAATAAAAACCTAACATAAGCTATACACTTGTGGAGCAGTTGATTCAATATTGGTATGCGATGAGACAATCCATTTTACTTCTACCTAGCTCTTCAATCTATTTTTTAGAGCCTTTTTAAACATTTTCTCGTTACTAATTGTTTTAATAGATAGTGGAGGTAGGTTATAGAATTTAATTGAATAATACTCAAAATCTCTTTGTCCGAAAGTGGTTTTAGTTTGTATTTGTTTAAGTTGTATATGTGTTGAGGATCTAGTGATAATATTATTAGTATGTGATGTATTGTGGGGGTTATGTCTTTCATTTGAGTAAGAGTAGTTTTTTAATCTGTAAGTGAGTATTGTTTTAGCGTACATAAGTACTATATACTGTTTATTTTGTGAAACAACAACAAAGTTACGATTTTAAAATAAAAACCTGTGTTTTCTATCAAAATGACTTCTTTCATGAAATTTGGGACATCATATACATACATATATCTTATTGGCCTCGTGGTGTAATGGTCAGCGTGTTTGCCTACCACGTGAGAGGTCTCGGTTTCGATTCTCGACATGGTCCGCACCCTGCGCACCACAGGGTGCGGACAGGGAAATGATTATGATGATAATATCACAAGGCAACATCTTGTATTTTCCAAATTCGTTCTACTTGAGAGGCGATTTCTACTTGAGAGGCGATTTCTACTTGAGAGGCGATTTCCCGGTTCTCGCGCGTTCCGAGTAATTCCCACAACACAACAAAACACAATACAATACATTAAAACCTACTCTTCACAACACAATACATTAATGCTTATTCCTTCGCTACCATAAATACTACACATAAATACCATTCCTCGACTAATCACAATACACGAATATCTCAGCAGTCTCCCTAATGCTTACATTCTCTGTGTGCGTCAATACTCTCTCATTTCGCCAGTACAACAATGGAGGAATCACTATCGATTCATTCAATTGTCACAAGATAATACCGGGTGTATTTTGTTATTACGTGTTAAAGGAAATACGTGGGGTAAATAACAAGTTGTATTCTGTTTTCCAGTTTCGGATATCAATACTGTTTATACATTTTTAATTTTTAAAAAATACTTACCTATTACAACCAAGATGAAGAACATTTTAGTGAAGGTTATTTATTTATTCATTTATTTATTTATTCATTCATTTATTTATTTATTATTTTTATTTTTTTTAAATATTTTTTTAATATTTTTATTTTATTTATTTATTCATTTATTTATTTATTTATTTATTTATTTATTTATTTATTTATTTATTTATTTATTCATTCATTCATTCATTCATTCATTCATTCATTCATTCATTCATTCATTTATTCATTTATTCATTTATTCATTTATTTATTTATTTATTTATTTATTTATTTATTTATTTATTTATTTATTTATTTATCTATTTATTTATTTATTTATTAAGGGGACATTATCCATGTATACAAAAAGAGTTTAAATATTACAATAAAAGAATAGTTTAAAACATTTTTAAAAAAAAGGAAAAAAGCATTGACAAACATAAGGGACATCGAGACAAGATCTGGACTATTTATTTAGTGCTCGTTTAAATCGTTGTAAACTTAAACCAAAAAAGTCCAGATCTCGTCTTTAGTTAACAATACGACAAAGACGGGTCATTGGATAATTAAGGCCATAGTTTGTTTTATGCTGATCGATGAACAGTACTTCATTGTTTCTTGACTTGAGAGGTGCCACCGTTTTGTAGCAACAATTCACGGACAGTGTATACTTGTAATGCCGTATTAAACTGACTTCATGCGCTCGGCAATAGTTATTCCCACGTATCTGATATATTTAGTGTAGGGTATTTTCCCCGTAGAACAAGCCTTTTGAACTTTTTCAAAGATGGTGAATGGTAATTATATTTATTTATTAATGCATTTCATAATATATACAGTTTTTTGTTCACTTTGCCCAGCTGTATGAAACGGTTCTTATGATTTTCTTGTTATATTACTTTAAAATATTTTATATTTTAATTTTGTTTTTAACATTTATTCTTGACTTGTTTAAACTTTGTAGTGAATATGTTGTATAATTTTTTTAATAAAAATCTTGAATAATTTTGAAGTTTATTTTTTTTTATGAATCTTAGGCAAAAGGTAATTTACGTTTAAAAAAAAAAAAATAAGCTAAATATGTTAGTTTTATAAATTTATGTAAAAGGCAGATTTGCCGTCTTCTATAAAAGGTTCTTAATCTCTGTTGCAATATATAAATTATGTTTCATTATTAAATATTAAGTGCGTTTTTTTATATGAGATTGTTGATTATTTTTTTTGTAGTGTAAGATAACCCTTTATTCTGTAGGATGATTTTTGCTATGATTAAAAATGTTAACAGAAAAATTATATGGTAATGAAAATAACTTCTTTTATTTTTCAATTTTTAAAGCATTTTATTCCAGCAAAATCATGAATAAAATTTGTTCAATTTCCTCAAACTAGTCTTGGAAAAATCTGATATAAATACGGAATATTTCATTTGAAATCCAATCATTTCATCTTCAGTATCCTTGTTAATTTAATTAACTTTCTACCTTCTTATTACATTGGATGCTGATAAAACGGTAATACAAAATTGAAATCCAATTGAATTGAGACTTCTCCGTAATTCCTTTTGGGAATTCGCATCCCAAAATATTGATCCCAGGCTAATTATATACCCGTCTTAGAACGTTGAGTAATTATCTAAGAACACAGTGTGTTGTAGTCTTATTTGCATTGCATTCGACTTTATGTAATTCACAGTATAAACCATTTTATGTTTTTATTGAAAACAAACAAAGGTACTACTCAATTTGTTGCAAATGACTGGGAAAACAAAAAATTGTTTGAGAAGGGAATAAAGAATTCTAGTCATTTACAGAGCTTATGACCAGTATAGGAAAATACAATTATTTTTTAACATTTTTTAAGTAATAAGGGTCTATGAAATATTGTACAGAAAAAAAATGCCACTTATTAGTAGCATAAAAAAAATAAAAAATTTTAACTTCTAAATTCCCGCAAAAACGTTCATTGCATTGGCCACGCCCCTAATGCGTCGCGATTCATGTTCATTTTTGACTTTGTTCCATACCATTCGAAATTTTTTAGAACATCGTCATGAATCTTGACATTACAGCTATTGAAGCCAAACATGTTGCGTTTTTTTAGTAACATTTTTTTTTTCTTTTACAAAGTTATATTTGAAAACATTTCTCCACAATATCCATATTGTTTTTGAAAATCGAATTAATTATTCTAAATCCATTTTATATATGTTTATCGGTATTCGTAGTACGTGATATTTCTCTGTTGGCTGGTTTAAGTGGCCACTTTACATACTGTGTAACATTCTCCATATTTCCTCAACTCTTCCATCTTTAGATGTTTGAGAAGTAAAATAGCTGAAACCTTCGTGTGGGTGGGGTTCATCCGGCTGCTTCTCACCTACTTGGTAAAGCCTGAAAAGATTTTTAAGCTGCTTCTTTTACCAGTTAGTTTAATCAACAATATTTTTTCTGTGCCTGAATGTTTGTA
Organism: Micrasema longulum; assembly: GCF_059751315.1. Taxonomy (NCBI): domain Eukaryota; kingdom Metazoa; phylum Arthropoda; class Insecta; order Trichoptera; family Brachycentridae; genus Micrasema; species Micrasema longulum. The sequence continues at coordinate 193,321 of NW_028279429.1, read as the reverse complement.
AACTAGCTGAATCTCCTCCCTAGGGAGTTATTTAGATCTAAATTTATTTGCAACAAAATGACTGTTTTTAGCCAATTAGAGATCATAAGCTCTGTAAATGCCTAGACTTCCATATTATCTTCTCGAAAATGTTTTACCTCACTGTTACAACAAAAATAAATCTAAATAACCCCCTAGGGAGGAAATTAAGCCTTTATATAAACATTTGGACAAAATTAAAAAAGGTTTTATTAAAACTATTAATTATATAAAAACATGTCCATCCAAATCTGTTATTTTATTTACTATATTTTTATTTTATTTTATTAGGTAATTCAACAAAGATACATACTAGAAAACATACCATTTGAAAGCATTCGTCGATACAATTTTACATTCATATATTATATCTTCAATTACAGAATTACACAAAATAGATTTATATATTAACATGTAATACATATTTTTGAATTATTTTTTATATTTTTTTATACAGGATACAATGCAATATAAAATAAGTTGTACGTGTGTACTTATTAAATAAGATTTATTCCTTAGAGATTATTTGCAAAAGCTGAGAGAGTTTCATGAAAAATGTCAATTTTATTGTTTCGGCAGTATATATTATATTCCTGACATATGCGGGCCATAGGTGTGTGGTATGTAACATTATTTAAAAACAAAGGCAGTTTAATAAAATAATAAACTGTGATAAACTTTGCTTGTGTGTACATGACAGAACGTTTTTAACGTGCCTACTAAAACGAACGAAATTTATTTGTTTACTTAGTTCACAAACAGACACTATCACATAATCCCTTTGCTTCCTGACGGTACAAATTTGTCCTGGTGCAAAATAACTCATATATATTTCATATGATAATGAGTTCAATGTAACTAATTACTGTCGGTACATATTTGGACGTTTTTGAGTGCCAATTTGAAGTAATTTATTCCAAAAAATGACTCCTAGGGATCAGTTTTGCGTAGAGCTGTCAACTGCTTGGTTGTGTAAAATTACTTTTTCTTTACAAACTTCAATATTGTAATTCTGACAGCAAGTACTTTTTTATATGGATTAAAATTATGTTTATTCATCTATTTCAGTAAATATTTCATTTTGAAAAAATCTAAACTTTTTTATATTGCAATTCCCTGACGGTACAAATTGGTACCATTGTTTTTTTTTAATATATTATGGTGTTTTTTTTTTTAAAAAAAACATATTTATTTATTTACTCCACAGTTTTAAAATGTACAAAGGTTCTCTGTTTCAGGTCCTGACTAGTTAGAAAATTCCTTTGTTTGGGCAAAACCTTCTTTTTACATGTGTTTTTTTCATGAAATTATACTAAAACAATTTAAATAATGATAATAATAATATCAAAAAATGCAAAATTAATTTGATATATTTTATACAATAACAAAATTTACTTTGTGCTTATTAAGTTTTTTTTTTAAATTTAATTTTTTTGTTTTTTACAATAAACATAAGTATTAAAAAAGAGTATTAAATAAATAAAGCATAATGACATAAAATACATATTAATAGTAAAAATAGGAAACAAAAAATCCCACAAATTCATGGCCTGTTTGTGGGTATACAATTAAATGTTAATGAATTTTTGCTCCTATAGTAAATAATGGACAGTCATAATATTTTTGTATAACATAAGAAAGAAAAAATAAAATATTCCGTATAAGATAACATGGCATTTTTTATAGTCATTAAAAAGGGAAATAAAAAATATTTAAAAAAAACAAAAATATTCCTTATTATTAAAGGGCAAAATCTATCATAGAAAAAAAGAGTTCATATCTTCAGTTTGAATCCAGGAAAGTGCATGTTTTTTAAAAGAAGGAAAATTTTGAAATTTTGGAATCAATGAAATATTATCAGTAAAAAAAGAATTAAAAAATTTTGGGCCTATAAAATATACATGGCTTTGTGCAAGCCTCGTTTTACAATGTTGTATTCCTAACACACATTCATACATATTGAACTTATACTTCTTGTTAATGAATCTTGTGTAGCTTTGAAACCGGTCTGTAGTTTTTTTTTTAAAGGGGGTTAAAAAAAAAGTTGTTCAATATTCATGTTATTGTATCTAAAAACATTGTTATTTAGAAACTACTACGTACTAGTCTCTGCCAGCCATGAATTACAAGAAAAGGATACTTTTTTAAGCACTGCAAATATTTATGACGACAAAAATCCAACGATTATTTGTTAATATAATATATGCCTTTGGGTGCGTGGAAAATTTTAAAATAAAACTTCTTGTGATTGAAACGCCATTTTTCTTTCAAGATTTTTCCGCAAGATTCACCACAAAAACTTCTGCAACGTAAAATTCATTTTTCTCGTAAAGTATTCTCAAAGCGCCGACCATGGACGTGATTCGCATTTATATATTAATTCTTACTTAATCTGACTTATATTTTAACACGACATAAAAAATAATTTACCTTTCAACCGCCAGAGAATAATGCGCAAACTGTAACTCGAAGTAAGAAAAAGTTTTGTCTACTTTCTGCAGAATTAATTATTTATTTTTAAACACAAGGGGAGCTTATGAAATTAGTTTTGAAAGTTTTAACTTAGTTAAAGCGAAATAACGTTTGTTCTGATTAGATGTCGGGCCTGAGTAGCTTTGTTTGGCTAAGACTTTTGAGAAATTTTCAAGAGAAAGTATTTTTGAAAACACCTTTAATTGAAAATTTATTTCACTGTTTTTAGCTTTTTAGATTCACGAAAATCAACAGATGGAAGAATCGAAGGAATGAAAATTTAAAACATCGTCAAAATAGCCTAGATTTCCATATTTCCTCATCTAAAAAGGTTTCCATCTCTGTGGTAATAATTTAACCTAAATAACTCCCTCAGAGGAGAATTTTCAGTCTTCATCTACGAAAATTTATGATATGGATTAAAAAAAATTATTTGTTTTTTGAAATCAATATCGGTATTGTGGAGAAATGTTTTCATACATAAATGTAAAAAAGAAATTTAATAAAAAAAAAATCTAGAATAATGCGACGTGTTTGCATTTGGTTGTTGTGACGTCAAGATTTGTGAAATTGCTCTGAACAAATTTTAATGGCCAGGAACAAATAAACATGAATCGTGACGTATTTTAGCGGGAATTTAAAATTACAAATTTAAAAGTATTTTTTATGCTTTTAATAATTTACACTCCGTTTTTTATTTTACATTAATTGGTTTTATATAGATTCCCTGTTACTAAGTATATATATATATATATATATATATATATATATATGTATTAATTTATTTTTTGCAATAAATTTATAAATAAATAATAAATTATTTTCTTAATTTTACTCTACAGTATTTTATAGACGTTTATTACTTCAAAAACGTAAAAAAAAGTAACATTTTCCTATTCTTTATTAAAATTTGGTAAGGTATTCAAAATAAAAACTCTTTTATTGGAATTAATTTTACTTTTACTTTTTTTATATAAAGATGGAGGCATGGAGGCTCTTTGTGGATACCATATGCTCCAACTATGGAGCGGATATGGAATTATGATGAATAAAAACTTTACGAAATGTAACTTATTTTTTAAAAACTGTATTTCATTCCTTAAATAGATATTTGAATTTCAAAACACATTCTCAAAATGTAACAATTTTTTTTTTTTAAATTCATTTATGGAAAGATTACGAAATATTATGAATATAAAAAGTCGTATTCTTATATATAAAACAATAATATATTCACACATAAATGACTGCTCCTCCATTCTTTTTTTATGTAATGAAGGAGAAATTAAAAATATACAAATTCTTCAAAATAAAGCGATGGGGATTATACTCAAAAGATAAGTGTATCGAGTATTTTTAAATTAATAACTTATATGTAAATATAAGTTATTACATCAATAATTACTAGCTGAATACAAGATCTGGTCTATCTTAATGTATTTAATATATAAACAAATGTATCCCTCCTTAATAACGACAATATATTTATTTTGATTCTGATCTTTATAATAAAAACGTATTTTTTATTCAATTAGTTTACCGAAACTTGTAACTATTTTATTCCCTTTTTATCTCATTTTCGTAAAGATAGTTTTGTTTTAAGTGCCCATCTTTTCCTTTTCTTAAGATATTTGAACATTTCTTTTAGACGCTTCAAGTGCCCATAATTTCCATAGAAGACAGTGTCCCGGAAAACCGCAAAACAAACTAAATATACTGACAGGACCATTTTGGGAAAATATGATCAGATAATTTGAGAAAAACAAAGGAAAAAGTTGTCTTATATTAAAAACGACCTTCGCGTTAGAAAAAAAAAATTTTTTGCATAACAAGCCAGGAAGCTTATTTTTTCATGGGAGCTTTTTTTATATGCCTCCACTTTTTTGCGAGATGAGAGCTCTTTTAATTCACAAAAAAAAGAATTGATTAAATACCAATGAAATTGTGTAGACGCGATAACATTATGATACATTACCTTTGTCACTCCATCCGTATTTGTTATGCGTAAGTTATGGGCTAAAATGTTTGTTTTTTTTTGTTATTTTAACGAGTGAATTTTTTTATATTCAATTTGTTCATAACTGAGTCAGATAAATTGCACCGCAGGTCTTAGGCTCTTTAACTTCTTAAAAATCATCACATAAAAGAATAATTAAAGAAGTATAAATGTGCGAAATGTGCGAGTTTTTTTTTTTTTTCAAAAAAGGAATAACTCGCTAAGCCTCTATTTAGAGGCTTGTCAGGGGGTGGAAAGAGGGAATGTGGAAGGACGTTTTGAAAAATTACACCACAAGACCCAGACCAGTTGAGAAAAATATATTTCTTGAATTTTTTCTTGTAACTGGCGGGAATCGAACAGTTGGTCGTCTGACCATCTGCGCCACGGTGCCCGAGTGTAAAATGGCTACTTAAACCAGCTAATTACAGCCCTGTAAATGCCAGGACATCCATATTTCCTTCCCTAAAATGGTCTACCTGGGGGAAGAAAACTAGTTTTTGTGTACAAACATTTTGACAAACTTAATATATATTTTAAGATTTCGTTTATAATTTCTGTATTTGCCACTGTTTTGATGCATATATTTTTTTCGTTGTGTTTATTTGTATTTTTTTAATTATTATTTTTGTTACATTTGATTAAAAGCATAATCCGTTAAATATAATAAATATGTTACCAATAAAGAAAACATCATAATATGCCAAAAAAAACGTATGTACGATACTCTGTGTTACATGAGATATTTGTATGTAGACCATGTAGACTATACCATGTAGATTATACAAACATCTCATTGCCACTACTGAAATTATCTTTCATAATTCAATATGTAGTTCACAGTTAACAAAAAATATGTTTATTTTTTAGCTTTCCCTTTCCTTCTGTATATTCTTTACGTTTATCTTAGTACTAATTCCACCCCAAATATTTTTTTTAAATGTGTATTGGGTCTTAAAATAGGACAAATGTCTCGAATAGTACAAGATACGAATGTCTTTATGTAACTTATATCCTTTTATCATTAAACTACATAATTATTTACATTTCTAAACTATATGTGTATACTAGAAAGTCATAACGAAAAATTGCAGAGAACAATTCTTTTTCTATTTTGGAAAGGATCAGAAGACTTGTTGAACCACCTTCGACACAATCATTAAATCACACACCAACCACCACAGCAGCTTTCCCAGCACCCTATCAAACCACGACAAATTTGAAACCAATTCACCATATTACAAAACAAAGCTTCAAGAAAAAAAAAACAGATGAACAAGGTAAAGTCGATGCTAATTGACTAAATTAAAGTACTACTAAGTTGTTAACAAAGAAACACCTTCAGTATACCTTGATAAAGACGCTTGTATAGATTTAAAACCGGTCGGTGGAAGAAATAATAAAATGAGTGGTTTAAAAAAAAGCTGTTTTTATTTATATAATTACGATGATATTCTTTCACAAAAACATAATTTCGGACAACACAAAAAATAAAATCCTTAAAACTAACCCAAATACGATTACTCTTTAAAAGCTAACTCATATGCTACACACATTTATTATAAGTGACAACCGGTTATTGGTTCTAAGCCCTTGCAATATTTCAAATATTAAACTCTAAATATGTAGAACGTTTGCCTTCTCGAACAAAATAAATAACCTTAGCAGGCCAGAAGGCACAATCAAAGTGGTGATTTACAGCACAGAAAATATTCAACTTTACAACGTGTAATCATTTTATGTCCGCTTTCTAGCTGGCGCATATGGTGTCAACAAACCGCAATCAGGGCTCTCTGACTGCAGCCAACTCCTGTGAATCCTCCTAATTCAAGTTTGTTTTGACATAAACTCCGGCAATCTGTATTGGACGTCAGGGATATCAAGAACCTGATGCCTTCTAAAGTGAGCAAGAGTAGTGAGGGCTGTCATGAGGCACCCGCAATATAATGGCTTAACCAACCTTATCGGCTCCGTGTGGTGACTGCTGTCATCTGAATAAGCTTAGTTTAGTCTCTTATATTTTCAATCCTTACGTACCACTTACGTAAGGATACCACTCAAACCAGCCAATGAAAAATCGTTAGCCTTGACATATGTTTCTAGACCTACATTTCCATAAATATTGAAAAATATTCTCACATAACCAGGAACTGACTTTTATATGTTTAATAATTTTGAGACGTATTTGTCTTTTCATCAGGACACAAATTATACTAACATGAAACTCCTACGATACTCCAAAGTTTATTTTTAAAATATTAACAAAATTATATATTTCTATTTTGGATATTTTTTAAAACTAAACTTGTGAATCATTGAAACATATTTTTGAAATTGAAAAATACTTTGTGTTGTGAACTTCTTTGTTTTTTTACATTACCGACTAGTTTTGGCAACTACTGCTCATGTTTATTTAACAACTAAAAATATTTTTTTATTTTTTATTAATTAACCTTGAAGAGGGCAAGGTGTTGTTGCCGGAACTAGTCGGTCTGTAAACAAATAAAGTGGTTCACAAAACAAAGTAATTTTTATTTTCTTAAATAGTGTACACCATGTATTTCTTATTAATAGTTCAGTTTCCTACTTGCGTCCTTTTTTCATAAAAAAAACCTAAAAACGCTTTCAGATAGTTTTTGGAGTCAACCTTTTTGAGTAAAACCGTCTCTTTATTTTGCTTTCTTGGTGATTCTCATCTCGCCATTATTATTATGAGGCTTCGTGGCCAAGGGCAAACAAGACCCCCATTTAAAAATACGTATTTATTTACTATACGGAACAAATGCTTTTTAAAATATGGTATACCATCCATTCAAATTTTTAGTAAACTTTGCTAACGTGTGCGTAACAGTTTTCATGTAAATCGTTGAAATGAGTGTGATTACGAAAGCAAAAAATGTTTACTATATAATATATATGTCTTCACTGGGGTAATCCGTAGTGAGAGCGCTTATTTTTATTTTGTTTGCTTGTGAGAATGTACAACATTTTAAAGCAGTTTAAAATACTGAAATTAAATTATTGCATTTATTTCTGCACTTTATACCTATATATTAGTAATATTATAAAACGCACAAAAATATAACATAAACTATTGATTTGTTGAGCGGGTATTTCAAAGTTGGTTCGGCTGAATGACACAATTCGTTCCACTTACCTCCACTAACCATTTTTTATAACCATTTTAAACATTTTATATTTACTAATTGAAGAGTGATTTTTAAAGCGGCGTAAGTCAAAAAATATTTATTTAGAGAAAAACAGTTGTTCGTATTTTATCCGTTTTTATAGATCAATGGATTTTTTAAAGTAAGACACGTCGAAGTCATGCAATCAGATCAATTAAATACACTTTAGCAATTTGCCATAATCAAAATGTTTTTTAAAATAATGATTTTTGAGGACATTTTTTGGAAAAGAGAGTAATTTTTAAGTATTATTTTTATTCAAAGCATTAACTTTGTGGTCAATTATTTTAATTAATGGATGTAAATATAAGTTATTACACACTTATCGTTAAAAATATAAAAAATTCAAACAATGAAAAAGGACTTAAATTAAACTACACGGAGGTGTTTCACATTAAAAAGTTTACATATTACAACAGAGATGAAGAACATTTAAGATAAGGTAATAAAGAAGTCTAGGCATCTATAGGGCTTATGACCTGTCCATTATTACCTGGTCCATGAAGAAGTATAGAAATTGAAAAAATAACATTTTCAGGAGTTGCCTAGTATGTGGGTAAAATAATTCAAATAGATGAATCTCACCTGCATAAATAAAGGTTTCAGCTTTTTAACTTCACAAACATCAACAGATGAAAGAATTGAAGGAATATAGATGTTTAAATGTGGGCAGAATGGTAAATGTTACACAGTTTGTAAAGTGGCCACTTGAACCAGCTATTGACAGGTCATAAGCCCTGTAGATGCCTAGACTTCTATATTACCTCATCTTAAATGTTCTTCATCTCTGTTGAAATATTTTAATATAAACAGCTCCCCAGGGAGTTGAATCCAGTCCTTGTCTACAAAAATTTGGACAAACTCAAAATATTGTTAATTAAATATGTTTTCAATATAGCCCCCCTTTTTATTCTAAAAATAACCAATCGTACAATATTTAACCTTTTAATCCCTCCCCTTCCTAACCCCAACATTCTGCAACATAACGCCAAATATTATTAACCTAATTTTAGTGCATGTTTGGTAATGGTGGTGTTTGCATCCCCTTTAACTTTGCATGTAATGAGGAACTTCAGCCCTACGGGAAATTGGATACAATTATTTTTTCTTACGCGGGGTAAAAATTAGAGCATTAAATTGTAAGGCAAAGTTTCTTGAAAATGTACAGAAAAAATAATAAAAAATATTTTGATAAAAACGCACTATTTTTAATGACGTCACTGGTTCATGTGAATCAACCTATGATCTGAGAGCGATGGAAGATTTCCGGTCTGCTTGTCGCTTCTGGACCAATGGGAAGAACTGAATGAAAATAAGCGGAAATGAACCTCTGACGTTACACGCGGAGTTATTTCAGAACTACAAAACTTTGAAAAATCGTAGCGCCGATAATACGATATATAAAAATTTAAAAAAATATTTTTTTTACTTAGTTTAACAGTCTATTTACAAATATTTTTTTTTTAAAAACTACTGAACTTCCTCATTGATGTATTTTTTCGTGAATACTATGTATTCTACTGTGATGGTTAAGGTGAAAGTGTACTTTAGTATTTGCATATTGGTGTAGTGAGTGTCCTGACAAAGAGATGAAATTAGGGGTAAATTATATTACTCGTGTAATAAAGGATAAAAAAAATATTTCGACAAAGTAATAACTCAAAATTATCATATTTGGAGTTACCGTAGTTAACCTCTCGCCTACAGAATAGAGAAATATCACATACTACGATTACCGATAAAAATATGTTAAATGGATTCAGAAAAATTAATTGTATTTTCAAAATCAATATGGATATTGTGTAGAAATGTTTTCATACATATTTCTTAAAATAAAACTGTTAGAAAGTACGTATGTCTTCGAAATCATGACATATTTGGTCTTGGCAATTATGACATCAAGATTTGTGACGATCTTCTATTAAAATTTAAATGGTCATAAACAAAGTTCAAAATTTAACCGAATCGTCATGTTTTAGGGGCGTGGTCAATGCAATGAATCGTTTTCGCGGGAGTTTAAAATTATAATATAAAAAGATATTTTATTCTACTAATAAATACAAAAAAATTGTTTAAAAAAAGTAACTAACTAAATTTTTTTGACGTAACCCTATTGTTTTAACGGACAGTAAAAGTAGGCCATAGATTTTAATTGCTTAGTACTCGAATTACGCCGTATATAAATGTTGAAAAAATAGGTTTACCGTGGTGTGGGAAAAGTTGAAACAGTGATCTTATAAGCCGTAGATAAAAAAAAAACACGCGAACAGCGCTCATAATTTCCAATAGATGTTTCCGCCAGCACAACAGATGGGAGTAACAGTGGTGTAACACGGCGGGTGGCAATTCTGACAATACACACCACCCTTAAATATGATCACTGCCTGATTGGACTTGGAAAGTTATTTAAATTTGGTTTCGCGTAACAAAAATATACAAGAGAAGTGTCAACAGAACTTTCTCGTATACGGTGATCGTAATTCTCATTTTAGTAAATTCGTATTATTTCGAGGATGGTACCAAACGTTTACGATGTTAAAGACGCTGAGTTTTTTTTTCTTACGAACCATAACTTTAACTTCTAACCCATTAAGTCCCAAGTATTTTTAATTTATTTTTCACATTTTACGAGAGGTTTTTTTACGTCTTCTTACCTAATAAACACGAGTTAGGCACATATAACAGTATAATTTATTTAACTAACTTTATTTTATTTTATAATTTCTGATTTTATTTGTACTCTCCCACATTTTTATGATTATTTGTTAAAGTAACAGTTGTCATATTTTCACCCTGCTTAATCATTTATTACTCTTTCATGACGTTTTTATTTTTTTGTGTTTTTTTTACCCACATAAAAAAAATGTTTATTACTGATGTAAACCTAGTTATATCATATATTCTTTGGTTTATTTCTTAAATTTTATTATTCATTAAATTGTTCAATATTTTTTATCACTTCTTACTGTTTTTCAAAAGTGTGAAAAGCCCTACGAGCGTTTAAATAAATAAATAGGTGTAAACAGCTTTTCTTTTAACAGTTTTAAATAAATTATAAAAGCGTCATTTTATTTTCGCGACTGTCACAATATTTTTATCACAGAACAGAAGTAAAAAATATGTTAGTATTCTTATAAAATTTGATTATTTTTTTCATATTTGTGGTTGTAGTTTAGTAAAAAGGCTTGTCCTCGTAAGACTTTGTACAAAAACTCCTAATTTTGCGTATCCAAATCAGAACTGGTACAACTTTTGTCACTTTTTTCACTCTGACTTTTGTCAACAGATGGAACAGTTGAGGAAATGTGAATGTTCAAACAAAGGCAGAATTGTGAATGTTGCACAGTGAGCAAAGTGGTTACATAAACCAGCCAATGACAGGTCATAAGCCCTGTAAATGCTTAGACTTCTATATTCCCTCCTCAAAATGTTATCCCTTTCTGTTGCAACAAATTTAGATCTGAAAGACTCCCTGAGGAGGAAATCTAGCCAGTCTGCAAGCATTTGGACATACTCAAAACATTGTTGAGTATACTTTTGCGCTTCTTAAGGTCTGACATTAAGTATCAAAAAAAATCAACCCACTCATTTTTTTTTATTTTATTCAGGAAACATACAGTGCGGTTACATAGTTTTATATTTTACGACTTAACTCTAATGGACCAGTGAATTTTTCATGTGATATTATAATTACATCTTAAGTAATCAATGAAATGTTTAAAATTCAATAATAATGAGTACAAAAAAGATGTTTAAAAATTAAAGTCAAAGAAAAAAAGGATTAAAAAGTTTGTAGTTAGTATTTACAAATGGAAATAATAATAAAAATGTAGATTTTTTTTTTCAAAAGTAAGTAAAAGGTAGGAATTAAAATAAAGAATGAAAAACATGCTTAGATGTAAAAAGAAATTTTAAAAAGGAAAATCATATATATACGTACATATTTTAAGGGACTTAAAGACGATAAATTTAAGTCAATTAAAAAAAAACATCTTCAAAAATAATGACGCATTATAGTAAGAGCAGCAATATATTGATTATATATACATTTTTAATATAGGTAATTAAAAGTAGTTTAAAAGTATATAAACATGTCAATGCAGCTGAGAAAAAAGAAAGAATAACAGGTATAGCAAGATAATAATAATCTTTAAAATTCGAAAAACAATGTTGTGAAAATTTTAAACCAAAGGTAGTTGATAAAAAATAATTAAAGCGCTTTCACATATAGTTGAAAAAAATCATATGCTTCGTTGTTCTAAGATCCCAATAAAATGTTTAATGCATCAACTGACACTTGAATTAGGCTTTAAAAAAATTAAAAAATTTCAGAGCCTATCAAATTCTAAACTCCTTAAAAATGTTTAAAAAATGACGTCATGTTTTGCCATCTTTCAACAGAAATAATAGATTTCAATACTTTTTTTAATACTCGCAAGTCATGTATATTCTTGTACGGGAAAGCAATAATCGTGTACTCGACCCGTTTCTGTTTAGAATTGGTTTCGCCGCAACACACAAAAGGATCACGTGCGTAATGGAAACAGCATCCTATAATCTCTGATATGAAAGTTTCGGGTTCTTTCGCCGAATACATTACGATTTATACAATTTCACATATTCTATCCCTAGACAACTTCTATGGAAATAATTTCAATTGTTTTTCAGCCGGTGAAATAAGATAAACACTTACCCTTTAACCGTATATATTGAGGTTTTACCAAAGTGTCCACACGAAAAAGTAAGTGCGTACAGAGCGTAAGTACAGTAATAAAGAATAGTTTTCGTGACGGGACAAAATTTAGAATACTGTGTGGGGAGAATAATTTTTGTCGACCTGTGGTATAGTGATCAGCGCATTAACTTACCATGCAAGAGGTCTCGGATCCGATTCCTGACATGGTTGACATGAAATATTTATTTAAAAGGGTGTTATTTCACTAGAATACACCACCCATAGAACAGTCATAAAACAGATAATAAATGGAAAATAATTCTATACGTCAAATGAATAAAAAAATTTACCAAATAATATGAGGTCATTGTAAGCAAAAACAGCAATCTCCAAAAAAATATTTTTTTTGGTCATGATGTCATTTTGTTGATTATCAACTTTATTTTTATAAAAGGCATGAGAAAATATAGTTGAAAATCATACTTCTGATGGTTTGAAAATAGTGTTAAGCAAACATAGCAATATCCATCAGCCATTTTATTCGACCGAGGACAGGCTTGAGATATAAATTTTCAAAATGGCCGTGCCATACAAATCTCAAGAAAGTTTTTTGAATTCGTGTTTCTATTAAAGCTAATTTATTAGTATCTTAAAGTTAAAGATCAATGAACATAACATTTCTAACATAAAGACTCTCTTTGGCATAAGTGTAGCAGTTTTTGTTGTTTTTCTCAAAAACACCAAAACGGGAGTTTGCTGTTTTTGCTTCCAATGCCCTCATATCACACATGCGTTTTATACAATTAATAATATTGGTAAATTATTTCTTATCGATAAAGAAAAAAATCATTGATTAAATAATTCAGATGTTTACCAATTAAAATGCAATTCTTGTCCTTCAGTTTACGTTAGAAGAATTTTGATATTCGTGTTTAATAACATATGAAGTGTCTTCACAATAATAATGTATCTGAATTTGCAAATCAGTCAATTCATTTCAATTATGACTTTAATAAAGATACGGGAATTTAAATCTTACATACAAATGATAAAAGGTTAAAAGTAAATAATATGGAAATATTTCACTTTAGGAAAGCTTAAAAAAATAATCTTCTTTTGATCAATAATCAAACAACCTGTCAATATAGCCCGTTATACTATGTTTAAACTCACGCCCCTCCCTTCATCCCCTTTCTCTTTTTTCAACTATTTCTCCAACAATATATAATATTTTCATAACCTTATCAATGCAAGTAAGGGTTGCTTATTAAAATGCATGTCGTGTTAGTTTTATATTTTTGCGCAACAACTATGGTGAAGGTGTATAGTGGGTTTTGCATGTTGGTTTAATTTGTGTCCTGGCAAAGAGACGGGTACGTCTCGAAACCGGTAAACATAGAAAAGTAAGTATTTAGTTAGGTTCAGTTGGCTTTTGATCTCTCTTTCTGCGACTTACAAATACCCCCATCATGTAAATCGCGTCACAATTACTTCATTCAGTGCTGTATTTAATTCAATCACATATTTGTTTATCTTGTACTAATTTATATTATCTTTTAAATCTCAGAACAATGCATGGTAAATCTTTCATTTAATTTCACGCAACCTTGCAGCAAAACTACGATAAGACAAACCAACCATTTCATTTTAACAAAAGATGTCACTACACGTCAAAAGTATATTCTTAAATTGCCTGTAAAATAACTCTCATTATTTTCCAATACATACTTATTATTTCATTTATTTTTTTATCTTTTTAACAAAATTAGTAAAAAGTGGCTTATTTCCGTCATAAAAATAAGGCAATGAAAGGTCTTGAGTAATTCGTCAGGATAAATACTGTTTCGTAATTAACTTCCTAATTGATCCTTCAGAGGCTAATCCTTCAGTAAAACACAATAATGGAAAGCGACTTTCGACATAAATTATCCCTTTACGATTTACAATAATCCATTAAGCGAGCTTTTTAAAAGTTATGAACGCTCATGATGATACTTAAATATGCCTAAAAGCTTTCTTTATTTCGTAATTCTAATAAAACTCCAGAACTTGCTCGTAAATACGAGGGACATACTAATCGTTAAGAGGCTCTGGAAATGGGTAATCCACGTAATACGACAATATTTTATTTATTAGTTTATCTAGAAATATTTATGTTTTCAGTTCACATTTCGGCCATGCATTCGTGGCTTGCAATTTTATGGGCAGATTTACATTCCGAGTACGCGGTCTTCATTTACATAAGGATTTGCGGAGATTACAATATTTATAGCAATTTTATCGGAATATTAACAGAATAATATAAGTATTTTTACGATTTATCGTACTTTTTTTCATTTCGTTTAAATTTGATTTCATTTGACACATTTTGTGAAGTAAGCTTACCCTTACTTAAATATATATCATAATAAAAAAGTGTGTATACACGCTAAATTTTATTTTACGTTTTTAAGTATTTGTATACAAAAACCACTTACAGATTAGACTAAAATCGGGTTGTGGTCCCGTGGCTAATGTCTCGGACTCACGGATCGAAGGTCCGTGGTTCGAATCTCACTCTACCCCAACTTGATTCCCATTTTCTAATAGTTAGTTATTTACAACTCGTTGAAAACAGCCCTCAAAATTAAATATTTGCGTAAATTATAAGAACGCAAATATTTCTTTTCAAAAAAAAAAAACCTGACAATCTCACTATACACCACCACCATAGTAGATGCATATACATATTTAACCAACTTGCTGACAAGACACATGCTATTGGAAGTGAACACTTGCATGCACAGATTATATTGTTTCGTATTTTAACACTTTAATTAATAAAACCGTATTTACATAAAAAAACAAAAATTATTGGGTAAATATTTTTTGAAAAAAATTGTCTTGCTGTAATTTAAGCATACAATTCGTCAGCAGGTGTTTCAAAATTGTTTCAATGTTTTATACTAAATATATATTTTTTTTTTCAATTGCATAATATTTCATATTTTAGCCTCCGTGGTGTAGTGGTCAAGACACTTGACTCACACACGGAATGTTCGATTCCCGGTGAGAACGCAAAAATCGAATGTGATTTTTCTCAAGCCTAGATATACTGTGCTGAAATTCACCACTGTAATTGGGCCTCAAGGCCTGTTGTGGTAGAATTTTTTTTTTAATAAAAAATACATAATAGAATTTTGTCCTGCCTGTACGTTCGTGTACGTAAATAAAATTTACCATATTTGTACAAAAAATATTTTATATCCACCCCTTAATTTTGCAGTGTACGTCAGATCTTGTTTTTTTACTCCGTATCATCAGATTGTAAGAATGCTAATCTCGTCTGATCTCTCTCCAACTGAAACTTTCGATCATTCATTGTCTCCCTCTAATCCAACATCCTCAACCTAATGGCGACGATCTTTGTAATGAACCCTAGGAGTAATCCCGATTTGGTTCCCTTAACACCATTCTTTATTGTCAGACGAAGGGGCTTTATGCGCTGCTCAAATTAGATCTAATTGCCCCTCTTTCTGGAGAAAATGAGTCATCATCATAAGGCAAAGTATCCACGGTTAGATCAGAATTAATCTTGCATCTTTATTTCTACGCTATTAATTACTGCGAACCTAAAATTACGGTAAGCAGAACACTCAAAACGGAATATAAACGATGTAATTATTTATTTATTTGACACTTTATATACATACATATAAGGGCGGGCATATTGCATTAAGACAATTTCTTTCTACCTACCGAGACCGTTCAGTTAGAGAAAATTACAAGTACATGAACATATTGAATCTTACGATTTTATACAAAATTAAAAACAAAGATTAATTTATAAAAATAACACTATAACATGAAGAGAGGAGGGGGTTGAAAAGAAAAAAGAAGTATAAAGGAACAACTTAAATACTTAGATAGTGACATTCTTTCTTGACTTAAATGTAAATAAAGAAGGAGCGTTTCTAAATATAGTGGGTAGATTATTCCACAATCAAGCAGCTACTACTGTGAAAGAGGAGGCAAGAAAATAAGAGCGATAAAAGGGTACTAAAAGGGTTTTCTCGTTACTAGAATGAAGAGACAGTCCGTGTAAAAGTGTTGTGAAGAGTTCTGAAGAGAGAGAAAGAGAGAAACAGGCGAAGTGAGATTATATAAAATATTGTGAAGAAGTGATAGAATGTGAATATTTCTTCTTTGCCTGATACTGAGCCAGTGTAGTTGCGTTCGATATATGGTTATGTGGTGGAATTTGCAAAGATCAAAGATATAACGTATAGAAACATTCTGCAATCGTTCTAACTTATCAAGTAATTTAGAGTTAGCATCTGGATAACATACATCTGCATAGTCAAGGAGTGGAAGAAGTAAGCTCTGGGCTAATGTTTGCTTAACATTAATTGGCAAGAAATTCTGTAATATTTTAAGTGAGTGCAAACTGCTATAATTTTTACGACTAACTTCGCTAACCTGATCGTGCAACCCTTAATGCTTATGAATGATAATACCTTAGTTTATGACTGAAGTCATGGATGGAATTTCTGTACCGTCTATTTCAAAAAGAGTAAGTGTGGAAAAATTCACTTTTGAATACATCTTTTTTACTACCAACAAGTACAATTTGGATTTTTGTTGAATTTACCAGAAGTCCATTTTTTTGTCCATGAAGAGATATGCGCAAGTGCAAGTGACATTACTTTATGTACGCGTCTGGTTAAATATCTTAGATTTTCTCGGCTACCCAGATGTGCAATGAGTTTCTCTGCATTATTATTAGTAACGTACCGAAGTTTCGATTTCGGTTTTGGCTAATTCCGGCCAATAAATTGAGTTTTGGTCGTGGTTTTGATTTCAGCCAAAAACGAATGAACTGGGGTGCTTAATTTAAAAAAAATATATCGTATTTTTAAAACCGAATAAGTTTTCCTGAATTATTGTGATATAACTACTAAGAAAAACATATGTGAATAAAAATGAGCTCGGAAATATGAAATAGAATAATTATGATACAATTTATTGTAAATATAGCGGCTTTTGCTTCACGCAGTAGGAATATCGGATGTAAAATGTGGAATTCGTCAACGGAGTACAAGCTTAATTAATCAATATTATTGATGATCATTAACCCTCATTTCCATTAAGGACACCATGTGACGTAATGGCTGTTTCTGACAGGTAAAAAGTTATGTGTGGGAATACCACCCTTGACGTGTACTGTCGGATTGATGTATTACGTGTCCGGGGTAGATACGCACCCTAAAACAAATTATTTACAAGGACATGGGACCAACGTGTTTACATATCATTTATTTAGTGATACGAATTATTCTCACGCTGAAGAACTCAGTAAATTATTTGTATAATTAACATCAGAAAGTACCCATGTGTACATAACACGAGTGGGCGAGATGAAATTTGATGTTTTATTTACTATAATAAATTTTATAAAATTTATGTTTCAAGCACTTACTTTGTTGTTATTCATTATAATTAAATAAATAGAAAACAGTGGCTAAGTTTCGCTCAACAAAGTTTAACAGTAGATCTTTGGAAAATATTGGCCATTTCGAATATAATAAACTGCCCGATGAGCCAAAACATTAAAACCGAACAGAAAATCCAGAAGTGTCGCAATTAAAAAAAATTACTTAAATCTTTTTTATAGTTATAGTTTTTAGTTTAATTTATATAGGTGGTGTAAAGTACTGTGTTTTATGTTTCTTATACAATCATGTTTTTTTTACTATTTCGGATGTATTAACCATGTATGATATTATGTATTATTTCACAAAAATGTTTTTTTTTATGTACGGTCCCAAATAAGATTCTTTAAAAACTCCTCTATGTGTGAGTATGTTTTATTAATAATATTTTTTTTTTAAACTTTGTTTTTAACTACTTATTTTTTATTTTTTTACCGACCTGTGGCCTTATGCTGTAACTGATTCGTTTCGTAAATTCATTCGTATTGTATGATAGGGAACCAGAGCGAAATGTGATATCGATTGCGTTAAAATGAGATGGATATATGACGAACGAACGAAATTACGAAACGAATTTGTGACAGAATAAACCTGCTCTATTATTGCTACACAAGCTTTTTTATCAAGGTATACTTTACTAATGAATTCTATCCTAAGTTATATTTACAATGATAACTAAATATTACATTATTGATACATTTTTATTGATTTATTATTTAAACACTTTATATATGTACATATACAGTTTAAATATATATGCAAAAAGGTGGGCATATTTCCTTAAGGCAATTAATATTATGGAGCTAATTAGTCGAGTGTTTTTGTCATGCTGTTTTTTTAATGACGCAAAGTGAAGTGAGATGGATACGATCTTTAAAACTAGACAGGAGTTAACTAAAGGTCACACTTCTCGTCATCAAAAGAACAACATGACAAAAACACTTGACTTATTTGCTCCACAATACGTTTCAATAAGTAATATTTAGTTATTTCTGTGAAAATAAAATAGTATAAAATTTATTAGTAAGTGTTTCTTGATGAAGAAGCTTATGTGCCTTTTAAACCGGTCTGTAGAAAAAAAAAGTATTTTTGTATTTATTAAATTATATTTATTTATATATTTTTTAGGAAAAAAACTTTTTTTTTTATTGATATTCAAATTTACTAGTTGGTTTTAACTGCTTCGTATCTATTTTCCTAAAAAGTTCTAAGTGTTGTAAAGTAATCGTGAAACCGGTTAATGTATAATTTGAAGTAAAAAATGGTTTACACAAATTTCTTAGTAAAAGGTGTATGATTTTTCACGTTTTCAATTGTTTATTTGTTTTAGATTTAAACCAATTAATACTCTTAAAGTACAAAATATTTATCTTTCTCAATTTGTTTATATCAGTATGTATTTTTTGTATATTTATACTAATTAGTCACTCAAGTACTAGTTTTAAATATTAATACATATATTTTCTTTTTATCGTTTAGTATTATTCAAAATTGTTTTTATTTCTTTATCAATATGTATTGCTTTCTTAGATTTTTTTACAGGCTCAAAATTTAATTTCTATGACCAAATGTTTTCTTATTTATCAATATGCTTATAATTGGTAATATAGTTTTTAAACTGTGTATATTTTTTTGACTTCTTAATTTGTAAATAACTGTTTAGTATTAATTCTTATTGATGTACTCGCCGTAGTGATTCCTGGGAAAAGATGATCAGAGTGGTTTCCCGTTGCCTTTTCTGGTGGATTTTCTGTCGGGGTTACCTCCCCTTAACTGGTTGGTTTTGGTTTTGAGGCGCCAAAAACTCGCCTTTCATCCTCTCGTTATCTGCTGCGATCACACCGTCACGAGTGTGATCCCATTGCCCAGGCTTCGCGACGTGGACGCTAACGAGTTGGACTTGTCAGTAGTGTTGCCGGTGGAATGCAACTGGGCGTCAACATACATACAGAAATGAATTAAAATAGACCATTTTTTTCGGAAAAAGATCGATTATCCGAATGCGGTCCGGTCCCAATTGATTCGGACAATTGAAGTTTTACTGTTTCATAATGTGTCTTAGTGACTTATTCGTCTACTGTTTCGACTAATGTTTTTTAAAATTCCTAATCATACTTCCTCGGGTTGTGTTCCTGTGGCTAGTGTATCGAACTTACAGATCAAAGTTCCGTGGTTCGAACCTCACTCTACCTCAACTTGATTCCCATTTTCTAATAGTTTGTTATTTGCAACTCGTCAAAAATGACCTTCAAAATACAATATGTGGGTAAATCATAAGAACGCAAATATTTTTTTAATTTTTTTTTATTGTATTTATATATAGATACGTATACATTGTAATTGGCACCAGTGCTGTATTGTACATTCTAATAAAATAAATAAAATAGATTCATATTTCTCTCGGATTTAATCATTTGTAACCGTATCATACATCAATTTTACGCAAATTTGCGGTTGAAGAGATCTTATTTTAATCGCATTCACTCTGCTTTCATCCTTTCTCTGCCTTCCTCTGTTGGTTCTACAAATCAAAAATAAACAAAATTGTATTATCACTCAATTACCTTCGAAGAAATCGTATCGTAATACAAGGGGGAGTTAAATTTACCATACAGTTCATTGAATCTGTCTTATAAAACCGCATAGAACTGAAAATAACAATAGCTTAAAAAAGGAAAATACTTTTTTTTCAATTTTCAATATTATTTCACTTGGTTTGTTAGGCACCTTACACGAGTTTGTATTTTTAAGTAGAACTAAACTCTATGGTAAAAAATAATAATAAAAAAAACTTTATTTTGAAACAACTTACGCATTTAAAACAAAGACACATGATATTAGTTACGTATGAAGGCCAGTCAAAAACAAATACCTCCTATTTATTATTTTTTTTTAATTGTCAAGGAATTAAAATGCAATTCATGGATTAAAAACTACACTATTGATGATTATTTTGTCGCTTTTCAATATAGTCTCCGCCCATGTCCGCAGTTTTTGTCCATTTTTTGATAAGGACATTTATTCCATTAGGGTAAAAAGCACAAACTTTTTAGTATCCCTGTTGTCGAAAAATCTTCGTCATACTGCCTTTACTGGAAGAGACTATGCGACACAATTCATCTGTAATTATTCAGGGGTCACCACAATCATTATCATCATGTCATCAACTTGCTGATCGTTATGTCATCAACTCGCTGAATGTTGTGTGGAGTCACTGCAGTCAACGGCCTGCCGCTTCACTTTTTGTCAGCCAACGGTATTTGTCCTTCAGCTTCGTTACAGCGACGAACCCATCGTTTAACAGTACTGACATCAGCTATTGCATCACCGTACACATTTTTCAATCATTCGAAAATTCGAATGGGCGTTACACCTTATGCATTCAAGAATTCAATCACAGAACACTATCTAATACGAACTTCGATGTCGGCCATTTTACAAGTGACTGCAGCGCTGCCACCTGTTGACACAGAAAGTTACTACTGAAATATATTGAAGAAGAGGGTTTAAAAAATTTCGTCAAATTTACATTCATATCATATCATTTAACCAATTTTATTTACATAAAAAAAAACTGACCCTTAAAACCAAAATCTCATATAAGAGTAAATACATTTTTTTTTAAAAATATAATTGGTATTGTATTACAAAAATGTTCATGTAATGTATCCACTATTTCGTTTATGTATGTTCAATACCACGTATTAGACAAAAAAACTTATTTTGCGAGAAAAAAGGAGTTTGGCACATTTGATTCTGTCGAGAAAATCCACTTTGATAGCATTTCATTGACTGCAATATTCTATTTATAAAACGATTGGTTCATTAATGTTAATGTACCCAACGGGGCGTAATTAAATTGACACATTACGAACGCGTAGTCAATGGAAATTTAATTGGTGGATAATGAGAAAGTTCAGAGCTACGGGAAATTAGAAATAAAAATATATATTCTGGTACGTGGTAAAAATTGGAACATGGAATTGTTCGGCAAAGTTTCTCAAAAATGTATGTTAAAATTAATTAAAAGTGGTTTTAATTAAAATGAACTACTTTAAAACGTCCAACGTTTTTATTTAGGTATATTTATTCATTATATATATACGGCCTAAGCCTATTACAACAGTTACATGAAGAAACATAAATGCAAGAAACTGAACAAAAAGAACATAAAACTATTTTGCAAAGACAAACAAGGGCTATATTAAAAAATAAAAAACAAATTAAAAAAAACGAAAGACCAAAAACTTTGAGCTAAACCATGCCAATCCAACTTCGTCCCACACTGTTTAGTCGCGAAGAGATCTACGAAAAGCCGGAAGATCTATCCCAAAAAATTCCAAGTCGTGTGATGAATTGACTAATCTACACATTCTGGATATTGGGGCATAAAAACCAAAGTTGCTCTTAGAAGATTTTATAAATAGCAATTTTTGACTTCTGGTGACACGGTTGGGAACATGAAAAGAAATTGATTGCAACAGAGATGGGACATCACTTAAAGCATTAAGTATTTTGAAAATGCATATAAGGTCCATCTCAGTTCTACGTCTCTCCAATGAAGACAGATTAAGAGATTGCTCTATTTCAAAATAAGAATAATTACTATTAATATTAATTATTATTAATTAAGCATATAACGTTGAAATGTATTGTGATAGGTTTCCGGATAGCCTTTTTTTTCGACGGAGTAATTCGAAAATCAGGAAACTTGAGAAAATCATAGCAATGATAACACAATGCATAAAGATACTTATCTTTTATTTTGGCTTCGTTTGAAAGTCTATAAACAAACATCAAAAGAAAAAACTCTCAATTTACACATTGCCGTCGATGGCGATCTTTCAGCTTTATTCGGCAGAAAAAAACGAAGCGATTGGATTTCATGGAGGCGTCTGATGATGTCCACACACTACACTTCGGAATGGAAGTGGTAAAAGAAAAAGAAGATTTACATTCCATAATCGACCTTTTTTCCCATATTTCTTTTTATTTGCTACGATCTTTTCATTCACTTAAATAATACCCACATTATCTTATATTTATTTTGATGCTAGCGAAATTGTCTGAATCAGAATCCATTATGAATTATTTCATTTGATTAGATAATGACTAGCGCTTTTCGCATCTCAAATAAAACGAGTAAATACTGAGCTTTTGTAGGTTTAGCAGATATTATTAGGACATTTTTAAAATACGTAAATTCAATCATCAAACCAATTTAATTTGTTTACTTTGAGCCTTCAAATAAAAAACAAATTATTTTAATTTAGCGTTTGAAAGCAAATTTTATTTTTTACGCGTATCACAATAAATTAAATGCCGTTGAGAAATACATCATGAAATTTCCAGACAGTAAATAAAAATTGTCAATAAATGAATTTGTGGAATTAATTTTCATCAAAAAATATTTACTGTAAGACGTTTTCCAATTTAGATTAAAAAAAGTTCTCGAGTAAATATTTTAACGTTGTAGCATCAGAATTATGGTGTCAAAAATAAATTGAAAAATTCACGGAACTGAACAATATGTGTATATTAAAAATTGAGTTACGACTATTGTTTTCTATAAAAAATATTTTACTAAACGTTTTCATGGTATTTTACGGAAAGCGCATTTTTTTATCTCTAGTATTCGATTTCTACTTGATTTATATAAAATACTGATTTAAAAAGAATAAAGAATTTCGAATTAAGAATTTAGAATTGTTTATTTCTTTTACGTAATGGGAAACGTTAATGTAAATATATGTATTTGATTAATATAAAAAATTGTATTTAGTTGTGATATTGTATTTTTATTTGTTATAATTAATTAAATAAATTTTTTTTTTTTTAAATAACGTGTTTTTCCACTAGCCTTTCAGGATCCCAAGACTGGTGCCTGAGTATTTTGATGTAAAAACACTTTTTTCAAATCAATTTTAATGTTGACTATCAAGCAAACGCCGTGACTATTTGAACAAGATGGACAAGGTTAATCATCAAATGCTTTTGTCACTTTTTCCTTACTGTCCCAAAAACATCCGCGCGTTACGGTTCTATGTAGTCATTACACGTGAAAATAATGAGATATTTTAAATCGGAAAAAATGTAATACTCAAAGGCATCTGCTTTTTTATTTATGATTGAAGTCAAAAGTGATAATATTATTTAACTTACTGCTAAAAACTTGGAAAAACTATAATCTTAAGCTCGCAAAGCGGGCAAAAGAGTCAGGTTGCGACTAACTGGCGTCTGGGAGAAGTACTAGAAACTTTATAGTTCGCGCATGTAACGCGTTAAATTGTCTCTTTCGCTCGCGAGTATACCTGTTTTATTGGAAATGAGACGTTAGTGTGTGAGACAATTATAAGTTTATTGAAATTACTTTTTTACTACATACACTTTCTAATGTGGTGGAGATTTATCTCCGATTTTAAATAAATTGCTTCTTCTGCTCACAACAAGTATTGATTATTTATTTTCAAAAAAATAAACTAATCCGGACATGTAAAACGAGGAATATCAAAA
This sequence comes from Micrasema longulum, assembly GCF_059751315.1. Classification (NCBI taxonomy): domain Eukaryota; kingdom Metazoa; phylum Arthropoda; class Insecta; order Trichoptera; family Brachycentridae; genus Micrasema; species Micrasema longulum. The sequence goes on along the minus strand of NW_028279429.1, from coordinate 168,988 downwards.
ATCTTAACCCATAATTTATTAGATTAATAGAGATATTAAAGTTATTACATGCTATGTGTCCTAGCTACATATCATCGGAAAGAGAGTTAAATTAAGAAAATTTACCTCCTGGTAATTAACATAACATTTCCGATTGTAATCAGTAAGTCCGCAGCACTAAAAAGAGACTACAGTTTGTTAAAACTTTTGTTATTAACTTTATGCTTATTTTTACAAACTTATTTAATTTAATGCAAAACCTTACGCAAGATATCTCACATTCTGCACTTTATCATACGGCGTAAAGCCCACTATTGTTTATGCCTCTCACGGCATAAAATCCCGCCAGCTTTCGCGTTTTACGTACTGCGTGAAATGCTTTTTCTGTACTAGAAGTCGTATCTCCGGATCAGCTTCACGGGAAAACACTCCATATTGTGCTAACACTTGCTAGCGAAAGAAAATCTTTACAGAAATCTACTCCACCGACCCATCAACTCAAAACATTCCCCTCTAGTCACACTGTGACGTAAAGGCGTAAACCACCCCTTGGAGAGAAAGGAATTTTGAATTCTTATTAAATTACACGCTTTAAAAATATTTCACTCGTTTATTTCTGTCCCTCCGATTCAGGTAGTTGCGGCTTTAAACGAATTTGCGTTGGTGTTTAAATCATATTTACATACATATCTATGTAATATTACCGTTTCTTCAAGTTTACAATAACATTATTGTCGTTTTTTTAATTTAATATTGCAAGGTAAAAATACGCAAAAGAAAACAATCAATATTCAATTTTTATCGAGTAGACATTGTCGACATTAACCTTTTTAGTACCAATGTCCCCGTTTAGAACATCACTATTTATTATATCAATATCTGATTTCTACTAAACTAAAATACTGGATTAAATTCAGTACTAAAGAAGGGTGTTTATTCTTCTTTGCAGTCTCAATCCTGGGGATTGGTTTGCAGCAAAATCTTGCATCTTGTCCTCCATTGGTCTCTATTTTCTGCAGCCCTCTTCAGCTCCACATAAGGGGCGCAGTTAAAATCTTCGCACGCTTGTTCTAAATATTCCCGTCGGGGGCGACCTCTATAATTTGTCCCCTCAGGCATTCCCTCTATGATGTCGTGCAAGAGACTCTCATGGCGCATAATGTGGCTGATCCATCGGGCTCGCCTCTCTGAGATGGTTTTGATTAGGTGCCTACCTTCTTCGATTCTATTGAGAACCTTGTCATTAGTGATGTGGTCTCTCCAGCAAATTCCTAATATTTTTAGCACCACATCTCGAAGGCCTCTAGTTTCTTTTTATCTCTTTTGGTAAGGCACCATGTCTCACAACCGTACATCAATATGCTCCATACATATGTCTTGGCAAGTTGCTTGCGGAGTTTTAATTTGATATTATTTGACTCAAAAATCTTTGATTTTTTGTTAAACGCAAGCCTCGCTTGGTGTATGTGGCAGTCGACTTCTCTTTTTGTTCTCCCATCCCAGGTGATCCTGTTTTTAAGGTACACAAACTCTTTCGCGTTTTTCAGAGTTGCTCTTGACATTACTATATTTATTGGTTGCTCATTACGGGCCACAGCCATTACTTTGGTTTTGCTCTTGTAAATTTTCTAATTATAATTGTTATTTAATATATTTTCCATGGAGGTCAGAGCCTCAGTGAGTTCTTCTTCATTTTTAGAAATCAGGGAGAAAAAATACATTTACTATTTTTTTTATTTATTAAAACAATTAATATACATAAACTTCTTACATACATATACATAAAAGCGGGCATTTTGCCTTCAGACATTTTTTTCCTACCTACCCAAACCGTTCAATTAGAGAAAATCAGAGGTATGTGAACATATTATTGGTTTATTAATACTTTCGTTATTAATCAAAATATTGACAAACAAAAAAATCTACTAAATATCTACACTATACTATGAAGGTAGGAGGGGGTAAAGAAGGAAAGAAAGAGGGTAAAAAAGAAAAAACTTAAATATTCAGGAAGTGACCTTTCATACGTGATGTTAATGTAAATAAAGAAGATTCAGAGTTCGGAATTTCTAGGATATATTATACATAGTAATGTTTCAAGCGTTTCTTGAAAGTGGCTGGAAAGTGTATTTTTTTTATGAAGAGATAGCCCATTCTAAAGTCTAGCACCTTGAACGGAAAAGGAATAGCTGAAAAAAAATCTTGAATTATGAATTTTCTTGAATTGTATTAAGTTTCTTAAATTATTAATTTTAAAAATCGTTTTTAATTAAGTTACTTACATACATTCTTTTTTTAAAAAGAATTGCCCCACCTATCTTATTATTTTAGAGATTTGTCAGCAAGTGAGAAAAAAAGGATATGGAAGGAACTTTTGAATTAAAAACTTCAACATAATTATTAAAACTCCATTTGTAAAATAAATTATGGTACAAATTTGTACTATCGTAAAATCACAGTATAAAAAAGCTGTTATGTTTTCGATACATATTTACTAAAATAAATTAATAATCAGCATTATAATCTAACCATAAAAATATCTGAAAAAAATTAAATTACTTGCTACCATAATTATAATATTGAATGAATAGTAATTTTACCCAACCAAATAGGTGAGAACTCTATGCAAAACCAATCGAGTTGGCGGAAACTATTAAAGTTGCAAATGTAATAGATGTTAAGAGTAGTGTTCTTATCTATAAAACAATCCACACAAACAAATCACACAAGTCCACACATAAATTACTGTTCTTCTATTTTTTTTTTATGTAATGAAAGAGAAATTAAAAAAATACATATTCTTTAAAATAAAGCGATGAGGATTATACTCTAAAGAAATATCTATTGTAATTTAGAAAGAATGCACACAAAAATTAGCTTGCTCCATAGTAAAGCAGCAAATTAAATATAATGTAGCAATTTTTATCAATAAAATAATTAAGGGGATGAATAAAATAAAAACAACCATAAATTTAACCAACAATGTTATACATATGAAACAGGGGATAAAAAAGGTAATTTTACCAATGAGGAGAAAAACAGAATCTCAAAACTCATTGTACAAGGGGTTGAAGCTGTAAAAAAAAACCTGAAGAAATAAAGGAGATAGAAAATGTTAAAATACTTAAAATTATAAAATAAATAAAACAACTTTGTTTCTAACCACTAATTTTTATTTTTCATCGACCAGTTTCAAAGCAAACAAGCTTCTTCATCAAGGTTTACGTAACTAATGAATTGATTCCTTTTTTTATTTTTATCATGTTCACTAAATACTTAATCAAGTCGTTTTTTCCTTACACGGGTGGTAATTTGATATCATTATTTTCAAAGTAAGACAGGAGAGGACTCAAAGAAATATTGTTTATTTGGTTATTAATTATTGTTTTCTTATTATGAATCGCTTTTTTAATTTCTAACATTCCTAAGTTGTCTAATTTTAATATTTTATTTTCAACATGAAGTACTTTTAATCCAGGGTCAATATTAAAGTTATGATTATTTTCTATCTGATGATTTGCAAATTCAGAAAAATTATTATTATTTAAGCATCTTAAGTGTTCTTTTACTCTAATATTAAAGTTTCTTTTAGTTTTTCCAATGTAGATTGAATCGCAATTATTACATCTTAATTGGTATATCCCAGATTTATTATATTTATGGACTGTGTCTTTGTGATTTTTTAACAATATTCCTATTTCATTAGTTGTGTAGAAAGCCGGTTTAATGTTTGATGGTAGGGAATTAGATAATTGTTTTGAATAAATGTCATTGATAAAAAGAATTAGTGGTTAACAACAAAGTGGTTTTATTTATTTTATTTTCATAAATAACCACAAAGTTAGTGTTTCAAATATAAACTTTGTATTTAAAATTAATTTGAAAAAATATGTTATTGAGTATTTTTTATTTAAAAAATTGTAATGTTATTAAACGTTTATATTTGTTCTTCAAATGTTATGAACCAACTTAATAAAGTATAAATATTTTTTAAAAACGTCTTAATATGTATTAACGGTAATTGGTTGTATCAAATCCATTAGATATTTGAGTTATTTTGCTCCTGTACAAATTTGTACCCTCATGAAGAAAAGGGTTAACAGAGTTATCTTCAGTAAGTTCTCTATAGAGTAATTTTTTTTTCGAAATATGTTTAATTACTGGTTTCCGATAAAGATATTAAAAAAAATTATACAGCTTTATTCATCATCTTGCAGAAAATTTTATTGTACTTTAGAGAAAATCGAAGAAAACTTTTTTAACTTCAGATTATAATAGGGGCCTTGGAATTATGATGACTGTTTACTCCCGTGAAGGAATAATGGATTTTTTATAATTTTTGAGATATTTTTCAAAAATAAAAGCGTTTCTGACGGCACTTGACAATTCCCTTTGACAAAAAAATAACCAACCTCCATTCGGAGTTTCCCGGTAGCGACAAGGGTTTTTTATTTGCTACCCATCACATGCTCATTCCACGAGGTGAACAATTAGTTCAGGACGGACAGACAGCCAATCGATATTCAAATGACCCACCCTGTACTCACTGCCTTCATCCCTGTATGTGTTGTATACAGGGGCTACCAAAAATATGTTTAATGCTTGAAATAATTTCTTCCCTCGTTTTACTAGGTTTTATTTATTTTTGAAACAATAACAAATTACTAATGACACACAGATACATACAAAATAGTCAAATATAAACGCGTTACAACAATCATAAGAAAAACATGAAACAAAGCATTAATAACATACAAGGACCATTAAAAAATTGCGCATTCGTTTCGTCGATGCGTTTTTAATGTAACTGCAAAGTTTACAATGGGGTTTTGAGTCAACCAAGGATTTTAATATGTTGTTTTTTTATTAAATAAAAATAAATATTAGCGTTCTTATAATTTACGCAAATATTTTAATTTTGCTGGCCATTTTCAACGAGTTGTAAATACAACAATATTTTGAGTATGTTCAAATGCTTGCAGACTGGCTGGATTTTCTCCCTAGAGAGTTGTTCATATTTAAATTTGTTGCAACAGAGAGGGAAAATAATTTTGAAAATGAAATATGGGAGTCAAGACATTTACAGGGCTTATGACCTGTCATTGGCTGGTTTAAGTGGCCATATTACACACTGTGTAGCAGTTGAGGTAGAGTGGGGCTTAAACCTCGGACCTCTGATCCGTGAGTCCGCAACACTAGCCACGCGAGCACAACCCGATTTTTTCATAAAATTTTGGAAGTCGTTCAGATTTAAGTATGTCTTTTAGATTATACTGCCTGATTTGAACCTTTAAAACCAAAATTGACATCAACGTACCGTTAGGACTTTGCCATTGATGACGTAAGTAACCTTGCTGGCATTCAAGTCCTGGTCGAAACAGCCATCTGACATCCAGTGCCTGATGCGGCCTTCGTCAATTTCCGGTTTGAAAATTTGACCCTTAATAAAAATAAACGTTGATTTTATTACTCGTGAATAGGCAAACAATAGTTAAAAGCCCAAAAAACCACGGACGTGTTTACTTCACCGTGTCTGGGTACAAACTGCATCCGAACGGTGGGTCATTTTTATATAATAATATTAATACTGTAATTTTAAAATGGTAGGATCTTGGGCGAAAACAATGGTGAAGCCGTCGCGTCGCGTCGTCTTGAAGTCGCTTAAGGAATCTCACAAGATATTAATTTATTACTTTTTTGTTTTTTTTAAATGTATTTATTAAACTTTTTGTACATTGGCGGGCTTATTGCCAAATGGCAATTTCTTCCAACCAACCAATAAAATAAAAGTTTTATTTTTATAATTCAAGTTACAGAACATATTCAATAGAAAAAAGATTGAAAAGCTAAAAGTATATAAAAATAGAAATAAACGTATTTGTTTGTAAATTACCTTAAATCAAAACTATTACTCAATGGGAAAAAGGAAAAAACACTTTTAACACTTTATAAACAACAATATTTGGAGTTTGTCCAATTTTTTGTAGACAAGGACTGAATTTGATTCACCGGGGAGCTGTATATATAAAAATAATACAACAGAGAAGAAGAACATTTTAGAGAAGGTAGAATAGGAGTCTAGGCATATATAGTTACAGGGCTTATGACATCTCATTGGCTGGTTTACGTGGCCACTTTACACACAGTGTAACATTCACCATTCTGCTTATATTTGAAACATTAACAGATGAAAGAATGGAAGGAATATAGATGTTCAAATATGGGCAAAAGATTAAAAAATGACAAATATTTAAAAATAGAAAACCGTATACTTTTATGTAATTCACGTTTTTTACTAAAAATATTAAATTAAATAAACACATTATTGTAAGACGTCGCTCCTCATTATGTACACAAAATTGTTTTACTTTTACGTTATGGGGACCGTTACTATTTATATATTTTTCTGTATAAACTTTTTAAAAAAACAACAAATACAATTAGACATATTCGCAATAATATTGCAACAAAAATGTTACACCGCTAGGTGACCATTACCGTCCGCTTCGTTTACTTCTCAAAATTAATAGTGCCAAAAATTGACGCAGCACCGAGCGGAGGAAAGAACTGGTGTCATATGTCAACAGAATACTACGAAGGGAAAATGGTATTTAGGTAATAATGTTCAAAATGCTCTTCTCCAAATAGAGAAGCTTTAAATAATATCTGCAATCTGCAAGTAAACTTGGGAAAGAAAATGTACTTAATGGGTTTTAAGATGTTAAAATACAGTATACATTTTGTATGAAGAAATAAGCTGCAGTAATCGGCCATTTTCTTTCCCCCACTGGGAACGGGCTGGGCGCTGGGTGGACTTATAGATGATTATATTTATTTTTTGAGGAAGATATAAACGATGACGTTAATTTATAATAAATAAAAAAATTCCCACAGTTAAAACTATTTTGAAACATTACTATTGATAGTCAAATATAATGATAAGCTGCGCATAATCGATATTATGGTCATGATTTTGATAACATTATAAATAAAGTTATCAATGAAACTTCTTGGTTTAGTTTTACTTTTTTATTATTTTGACCAACGAGCGCTTTTGCCTAAGTAGACATCTTCAAGGCTGGTGAATTGTTTACAACGTTTACAGCTTTTATACTTTTCTTAGCATATTTTGGAGATAAAAAGATCAAATAAGTATTTTACCGAATTTTTCGGACCGAAATTGGGATTAAGCATTTATTATTTAAAATGTGGGAAAAAAACACATGGAAAAACAAGTCGGAAATACACATTTTAACAGGTTATTTTGGTTATTCAGGTCATAAAATATCAACAAAAAACATCAAGGTTATATGGACGATTTACCTCTGCTTATGTAACTAGATCAATGATGTATCTCGCGGTGTATGTGTCCCTGTAACTTGTTATTATTTTTATTATATATGTATCTTTACTCTTTCGATTTTCTGAAATGCTTCATAGTAATGCATACGCTTTGAACTATCAGCGCTGACGAGAAGCGGACTAATCTCCACGAGATTTTTTTATTCAAGATTTTTACATGAGAGTAGCCGTCGAGTCGAAAAAAATCGTCTAGAATTCAAAAATTTTCACACACAAATATATGTATATATATTATAATATTGACCGCGTCCGGCTGCATCAAAAAGAGTTCAATAAACAGGGTTTTTTAATTCATTTTAAGAAGTTTTTTTCGAAGTTTACTTTTTTTTTCAACGCAACTGATAGAATCACTAAGAAAGCATCCTGAGAGTATAAATCAGTTAGTTAAATCCATCTTACAACTCTAATAGAATACTCTTTAATTAATTAATGAATATTTAGAAGATGACACAGAACAGGGTTGAAAGCATACATTCACTTAAAAATTTCACACTTGAGTGCAATTAGTTCATTAAAATGGAAGCGTTTTGTTGAAAATCCCAAAATTAAATTATTTTTTATGATTTATTTCTTTATATGACCTTTTTAAACTGTACTTCATTTGTCAACCCTATCGACCAAAACACTCGTCTTCTATTATATTTTACCTTAAACAATTCGATCAACGGAAGTTTAACAGCAAGCGTCGTGCACAACCTCTAAACATCCAAATCGTAATCTTTCGGTTAAAATTATGTGCATATTTGACAAGACGGGACACGACACTCTACGTTAAGCCCACGCACGTTTAACTTTAAACCAACGCTGTAAAACGTAGTTTCTATACGTTTGACTAACTGTTGCAAACAAATTTATGATTTTTAAAAACCACGCGTTATTTGATGTTTTCAGTCGAAGTTTGAACGATAACAAGGATTTTTCAGTACAATTTTTCGATGGGTTAACTTACGGTTTCAGTTTGTTAAGGGTTTGAATCAGGGGTGAATTGGGATGGGGTTAAGGGAGTACCTACACTTTTTAACAGCTCTAATAATATCTCATCTCTTTACAGTCGAGTGGTTCTGGCACTAGCTTCAAGAGTAGAAAAAATATGTGCACGAAAAATACACAATCGATTTCTCAATGCGCAAAGTATTTTTTTAACTTTACGGATTTCTTTTCGTTTCGTTCTAAAACCATAAAATCTTGATGTTTTTTTTAATATGTAGGAATAACATAATTAAGGGTAAAAAGAGCGTATAAATTTAGGTAAGGCAATCTGTTTTCAATTCTCATCGATTTATTATTGTGAAATCCTTGAACTAAGTCCTTCTGTACCCAGGCCTAAGTGATCACAATTTAGGTTCTATCAATATACTTTGATGAAAATGTATTATAATGAAATGTCAGATACTTCATAAGACTCTGATTCTTAGACTTTCAGTACAATTTAACCCTTCAATGCTAAATTTTTCTAATTCTAACTAAAAACGTATTTTTATGTAGGTAAATTTTTTAAGCATATACAGTGTAAAATAATGAAGAAAAAAAGTAAATGTTTAATATTTTAATTTTATATTTTAGTTTATGTGGACAATATGCTACATCGGGCATTTAAAGATTCAAAAATACAAGAATGTAAGGAAAATAAGGAATATCGATTCTTATGAATATCTTTTTATACAGGGTGTTCTTTAAACTCTGTTACATCCGAAACCACAATGATCGGTATGGGCAAGAAGACATATTAGCATATTTAAATACATATTTAGAACAAAAAAAATCAAAATAAAATATTCCAAAAATCAAATGGTTGCTTACTTCTGTAGGGGAGAAGTGAGGGGAGCGTGGTGCAGTATCATATTCTCCTCTGCCCCTCCTCGTTTCTACCCTGCAGAAGTAAGCAACCATTTGCTTTTTTTGACATTTTTTTTTTTTTAATTTATTCGTTCTAAAAAATTATTTTAATGTCTTCTTGCTTATACTGATCATCGTGGTTTTGAAAGTTGTGGAAACAATTATTACTTCAAATTTAAAAAAAAAAACTTTAAAAAAGAACTTTTGCTAAATTACATTTTTAACAGAATACGTGCAACTGACTTTTTTTTTCAAATTTTGTCGAAAATTTTTACCCTGGTGGCGACTTTTTAAAATAAATTGATACAACTAGTATGTATACAATATAATAAACTAGTTGCCGACTGATAAGCATGTTTGAAATCACTTTTATACACTGATCGTCTACATTGGGCATTGGAGGGGTAATTATAATCTCAAGGACGCGTGACTAACTAGCTAGGGAGGCAAAATCCTAATAAACGCAAAGCCCGGCCGCCGCACTGCTCTGCTCGCACTTAAAATATTCCTATGTTAAAGTCTATACCCTAAAGCAGTGGTCGGCAAACCCATTAGCCAACAGTGCCAAAGATCACCAGTTTAACAATTATAATTACTTTTGAGAGCCAAATATTTTTTTCGTTTCAAAACGATTTCAGTTAAAAGCTAACTCATCTTAACTCAAATCTCAATTGCTTTTTGTATGCTGACGATGCCGTTTTTCTTATAACAACAAAGAGGGACTGCATTTTTTGGTAACAAAGGTCTACGATGTATGCAAGGGAAGCGATTTGCTGATGAATGTCGATAAATCGAATGTGATTTTTGAAAGAAATGAAAATATGACTAAATGTGAAATCGCTGTGAATGGAGTTATACTAAGAGGAATTTGTGTACCTGGAAAGTATGTTTACTAGGGATAGAATGACTGTGAAAGATATTGAAAGGAGGGTGAGTGCTGGGAACAGAGTAAACTGAGTACTTAAATCAACGTTGGCAAATAAATGTTTGTCGCAAGATGCAAAATTAGCAGTTCGCAACGGAGTCCTCGTTTCGACCCTGATATATGGGAGCGAAGTATGGACTTGGAAAAACAGGAATGAAAATAGGCTGAATGCTGTCGAAATGCGATCTTTCAGGCGAATGTGTGGTAAAACTATGTACGATAGATGCACAAATGTTGAGATCCGTACCTTATGTAAGGCTGAGACAAGCATTATCGACAAAATCAAGAAAGGAGCTCTGCGCTGATTTGGACATGTAGAACGAATGGACAGCGAAAGAACGACTAAGAATATTTAAAATGCGAATGTTGATAAATGCAGAAATAGAGGTAGACCGAGAAAGACAAAAACTTGAAGATGGACATGTCAAAAGTCGGAATAATCGGCACGTGTGCATGATAAGATGTATGAATGTAGAAAAAGCGAGATCTGTATGCAAAGATAGAGTGATGTGATGTTCTATCCTCTTTGCCTACCCTTACGGGGAAACGGCGTGATGGTTTGTTGTTGTTGCTAACTCATCTTATTATGCAGCTGAAGATCTGCGTATTTACTCGTTATTTCAAGTTTTAATTATTTGAATAGACTATGATAAAGAGTTTAAGCTGTTATAATTGTTTTGACAATTTTGATTGCCAATTTAAAAACATTTTTTTTTTCTTGGAAATACCCAGCCCAAAACGCTGTTCGGAGAATGATGCTATGTTAATCAAGTATCGTGATCAATTATTGTCTTCAAAATAGAAACAAAAACTTATCTCACTTCAGTCATACTTTTTAGCCCATCCGTTAAAATTTTGTAAGGAATGAAGTAATAAAAGAAAGGACGCAGCAAACTCCGGTGACAACTGACATCAAACGGAGGCGATACGGTTGCCTTGGCCATGTGCTGTGGATGCCTACTGAGAGCCTTAACCACGCTTGCCTACTTTAAAAGGCATCAGGTTCTCGACGTCCTGGACGTCCACTGTTGACTGTTTGTCGGCAGTTCGTGTCAGAACTACGGGACGCAAACCTGACTTGGGAGGATACACAGAAGCTGGCAGCTGACAGAGATGCTAGGAGGATCTTATGTGGATACCATGTGCTCCAACTAAGGAACAGGCATGGAATAATAATAATAAAATAATTTTAAGTTTTGCTATGTATTTTATAATAGAATTAATAATTAAGCAATTATTAACTCCAATAAATCATAATTCAAGCAAAAAATTATCGTTTGAACATGATTTTTATATCACTTTTGACAATTACAAAGACGGTGTGCTTAATAATTGTCTGAATTTATCTACCGAGCGATTTTAAAACTAGTTCCTTTAACGTCTCGATACGTAGACCTAGGAAAATAGTAAAACAGATGGAAAAATATAACAAATTAATTTTATTTTTCATAGTGGCAACATTTTACCCCTAGATGCTTTTACATGTTAATAGGGCAGAATCTAGCCACATTATATTTGTATGCATCTAGGCGTTCATTTCCAAAACTGACAATTATGGCAGAATTTAATTCGTCTTTGAAATTTATTTATTTCTCTTTAATATTTTTAATAGGATTTAAGAAAAAAAGTGCCGACCTTAGAACGATTAAAAATTTGAATAAATCGTAATTAAAGGAAAAATTGCTCGGTGTAACAATTTTTAGTGAATTTTATTGAGTAGGTATGCGTATCGAGGAGTGCTCGACCCGTCGGTAGAAACCGATGTACTTACATCAAAACTTAAAGGTAGAGAGTCGGTAGTCTGTCTTCGTAATCGCTCGCGAAAATTTGTCTTCAACCATACCGTCATGGTGAAGATATGACGTTTTTACCTCCCCATCATGACCATGGTCCAGAAGTGCAGGATTAATCACCTTGCCTTCATCTAACAGCTGACAGAAATATGCTGCATTTGGTTTACAAATGTAGTGCCTTATGCACCTCTGGGTGTAGAAAAGGGAAATCAAGGTGATTATAAATACATCAGTTCAATCGCAGATATGCACTATACACGTGAGTCGTAAATAAACCAAACATCCGGCGTAATAACTCAAAAAACATTTATCAAGATTACCATCGTGCACGACTTAGAAAAAGTAATCCCACTGCCGTGTCATACATACGTAATTCTATGCAAAAAGCGAAATGTCTGTTTATAAATTTCAGTTGTAAGATTCTTGGCTCGTATGTAATAAGAATGTCGAAAGACAAATTGCCAGATCAGAAGTGGTATAAATCTCCAAGGAGACACCTAGTAACAAATAATAAATTGGATTAAACACAGCCGAGAATACAAATCCGTAAGCATAATGAGCGTTCTGCCCCTTGACATAAAACCACCCCGTCCCAAGACAGCTGAAATATCAACATTTTTTACAACACATCTGTCCTTTGGGGAAATACAGCAAAACATCACATACATCCCTGCAATAAATCTAATGCGGTTATTGCAAATCCAGCATATTAATTTTATGTAATGGAATCAGTTTGCCCACCACATACATGTGAGAATTTCAGTCGCCTTAGCGGTGCCCACATACAAGGAAAAAATGTTGCCCGAATGGAATCATTGGATTGCGGAAAAGAGGGAATGGGAATCAAAGAACGGACATTGTTTTCACATAAAATATCTCAATATTTTACGCTCTTCAAATATACAATTTGACGGATGTGTCGTTTTAGCCGAAAGTGATTTATACTTTATAATGTAATGTTATTTTGAAGGCTGCGTCATATCAACTGTACAAACGGTTATTAGATATAAATTTTGTTATCATCAAAAATCCTCTTGTATGACGATCATAAAATCAATGGACTCATGTCACGAAAATCTGGACTTATTTTTACAAATTGTTTAGATATATTTACATTTAAAAATTAATTTAAATGCCACTCTAGCAATATTTATATAATGGCGCATCATCGTTTTTACAGTCAATTTATATATCGACGCTGGAAACGAAAAAGTCACTAAGCGACACATCTTCACTGTAGTTCGTTTTTGTCCAACAGACTATTTTTAATGCAATTGACTGACGAAAATGTACAGGAGTTCTAAAAAAGCCGTTATGTATAAAATTAAAATAAAAAAAACGTTTTTTTACTTGTTCAAGGTTTTTTAACGGATTTTGTCTTCAGTTGTAGTCATTATTTGTCCCTATTTCGTAAAAAAAAACTTAAAAACTCTATTTCTGCAGATTTGTGTTTTGGACTGTTGGACGAAAACAAACTGAAACGAAGACTTAGCGATTTTACAGAACAGCCAGTTAACGTTTTTTTTTTTAAATTAATAAATCTTGTAATTTATATTTTTATTTAATTTATGTAGGAATTTCGCTTACTCGTGAGGTTTTTATAATCAATTAAAAAAATAATAGTAATGATAATTGGCTCTTTTATAAAGTTGCTACATAGTTGCTGGATATTTATATTTTAGATGTTTTTTTTAGTTTACTTTATTTTAACGAATTGACAAATTAACAGTCGTATTCTAAAATTCGTCGGCATGTCAATTTAAATCGAAGTGATTTTATAAAAAAATATTTTTGTAGTGATGATTTCTTTTTAAAAAAATTACTCTGGACAATAAATATTAACAAAGCATTAAAATTTATTGTGAATGTAATGTTTTTTAAAATGCGAATATTTTTTTTTTCATTATTTATTTTACTAAGAAACCTACAGCCAAATTATAAATCTTGTCTTTTTTTTAAAATTGTGATACAATCTGTTTGGTTATTTTTATTTTATTTTATTTTATTAGGGAAATCAACAGTTCTACATACATATTTTTAGTAAACAAACAGATATAGTGTATAAACTCAGAACTAATAACAGATTTCCACATAGTATACAAACTTAGTAAAGAAAATATATTACATATCAAATAAATACATACAATTTATACATATAAAAATGTTATTTTCATGTACTCAATAATCAAAGATTTTTTAAATATTTATTTTAAGAACATTAAGTTACTGTAAATTGGGCGGGATAAGGACAAAAATGCTTGAAGAGAGGATAAGGAGGGGAGAGGAGATGTACATATTTATTATGATAATGTCTACTTAGTTACATAATACATTTTTAGTGTAAATTTTAAATCTGACAGAGTGGTGTTTACATTGAAAAAGTCCTACGAAAAAAAGCATTTTTAACATACGATGTTTTACTTATTGGTACATGAAACAGGTGGTACCGTCTACATATCCTGGCTGGCACATGTATTGTTATTAAACCAAGCAGCTCTGTACAGTCAACCATTTCTGTCATAATTTTGTAAAGCAGTAGTTGGTCCGCACACACTCTGCGGTATTGTAGAGAAATGATTCCATGAAAGGTGGAGGCAGTGAGAGTAGATACATAAGAAATACCGGTTTTGTATTTAAGGTACTTTATAAATTTTTTTTTGAATATTTTCCATTCTACTTATATATATGGCATACTGGGGATTCCATATCTGAGAGGCGTATTCCAAATGACTTCTGACAAATGTATAATATAATGAAATAAGGGCCTTTGGATTACCAAAGTGTTTACTCATTCGAATTATGAAACCTAACATCCTCAATGCTTTGGAGGTAATTTTATTGATATGCGATTCAAAAAGTAGTTTTGGGTCTAAAACAATCCCAAGATCTTTAATTTCGTGCTTTCTCATTAGTACATTATTGTTTAGTTTGTAATAAAAATTAAGAATTTTTCTTTTCCTTGTGAATGTAATACAGACACATTTATTTATATTCAAAAACAGTTTATTTTCAATACAATAGTCAGTTAGACGTTATAACAAAACTAAATAAAAAATGACGAGATTAGGAGATTTTCAGACAAAAAACGTAAGCTCTGTCGTTTGTTTGTCCGTCATAAGAACATTTACGAATCGGTAAGTCGTAGCGTAATTTTATACGTGTCATTCTGTTCATTAAACCGTCTTGTTTTAAAGTGAATTGTTTCTTAAGTTTCTTTGGTTAAAAATGTACTGTAATTTGTAACAACGTGAAATTTGGATTCAATATTTAAAATGCTACTTTTAAGTCAATTACGTTATTTTCAATCCAATTTTCTCTGCATTCTTTGATAAGTTGTAGCGACGTATTTTTTTTAAGTTCACAGTTTAAAAAAAACATTTAGTTTTAAAAGTAGTAAAATTAAGTTAAAGTCAATCCCAAACAAAGTCCTATGAATGAACTAGTTTACTAAACAGAAGAAAACAGCAAGAAAAAATATCAATTTACATAAAACTATGATTTCTTTTTAACAAATTGTTCTTTCAAGATTCTTAAATCTTCCAACTAAAGTTCTCCTCGGAATCCCCTAGGTGGAAACAAGGTACAAAAATGAAAGTGGCCTTTGCAAAACTATCGCAATTTCAGGGAACCGTCTGACCCACCTCCAACGATAAGTGGTCCCGTTCTGACAATGATAGATTTACAAATTCAATTATGGACTAAGGTTCTGTTGTGAATTTGAGGGATAAAAAGAGACTATGCGGAAGGTACACAACTAGGACATTTGCAAATAAATTAAATTTAATGAGAATGTTATATTACATCTTTTTATAAGAATATTCAAGCTCATTCTGTGTCGGGAGGATGAAAAATACAGTCCTCTTTTTGAGTTATAAAGAGAATTCTGAACAACTGTTATCGGCTAAATTTCGACGGTCGGCTATCGTGTTTGGTGTCTTGAGTTCAATTTATGTCAATGGGGCCTGAAATATTGGTTCCAAAGCTAGTTCTACGCTGCAATATTGCATCCTGAAATGGCAAATACACTTTTATTAAATTCCTTGGTACTCGTAAAAAAATAAGTATTTTTACTTTTTTGTTAATAAAATTAAGACCATTCCTAAGTAAATATTTTTTGTTGCTTTTTCCCGCTATGTTATTTATCACCAAACTATATGATATTGTATACATGTTGACCTCGTGGTGTAATAGTCAGCGCGTTTGCCTACCATGCATGAGGTCTCGGGTTCGATTCCCGATATGGTTTATATGATTTTTGTTATTTTTTTATTTTTTTTAAATTTATTTTCATATTACATTATATCCACAAAATGATAATTTATGCAAAGTTGCTTTGACTGTCTAACTAGGGTTGTTTACCCCGTTCTAATACAGTCAATAAAATATATTTAAAAAACAGTAATCAATATATATAAACAGTTATAAAGATAGTGGACAAAGTGAAAAACAAAGTTAAAAATGGAGTAAAAACATGTTAAAAAATGTAGTAAAAACATAGTAAAAATATAGTAAACAAACGAAGCAAAAACAAAGTAAAAACAAAGTTGTAAATGTAGTGAAAACATAGTAAAAAATGTAGTCAAAATATAGTAGAAAATGTTGTGAAAACATAGTAAAATCCATTAAAAATATTTATAACTATGCATATAAAAACATTTTAAAACTCAGTAAAAAGCGAAATAAAAACAGAATACATAGTAAAAAACATATTTCAAGTCATAGTAAAAATAAATATTTGTTTATAGCGAAAAGCATTTTTAAAAAAAACATATCAAAATACCGAGTAGAAAGAGAAACAAAAACATAGTAAAAAATAAAGTAAAAGATGTAATAAAATAAAATGTGTAAACAAAACATTTTTTTAAAAATAAAAAATGCATTGTAAAAACAAATTAAAGCGTCATGAGAATCTTAAAAAATTCAATCACTAAAAAACAAAAATAAATATTTTTTTTAAATGGTGTTTTCACACCTGATTATTTCTTGGCCCCAAGACTGGTACCTGAATCAAAAGACTGATCACCTGACCTTCATGTAACAAAAATGATCAAGATACGCTGCGATTTGTATACCAATGCAGTGCCCTATGGACAATAACGTACGAAAAGGGAATGATGATGATGATATTATAATAATGTATATTATCTCAGAATTGATTTCTTTTTATCTACCGTCTTAAATGAGGTTTATTCTTAACTCCCGGGAGTATAATATCTTGCTCATTTGTAATGTGTTTTATTAATAATAATTAAAATCGTTGATTGATTTGGTGTTTATTTTGTAGAACTCCATATTTAAACTTATAATTAGAAACCAAATACTGATTTGAGTCTACTAAACACTTTATTTTATTTTTACAAATATAAACATACAAAAATAAAAACTTCGTGACAATTGTTTCGCCTTATTGGGGCATTCGTTTGAAAATGCCCTAATAAGGCGAAACAATTGTCACGAAGTTTTTATTTTAATATGTTTATATTTGTAAAAATAAAATAAAGTGTTCAGTAGACTCAAACCAGTGTTTGATTTCTAATTATAAGTTTTATAATTAAAATCAATTCATAATAATACTATTATAAATATGAATAAAATATTATTTTAAGAATCGAAACCCCTTAATGTGCATTATGCAAACGCAACCATATGATTAATAAAGCAAATCTCTTAATTACAGTTTTTTTTAATAAAACTTTACGTCAAACGAAAAAGTACTCTTTTTTGCCGTGTCAACGGCCCATGTTTGTATGGCAGGTTAAAAGTTAGCGGAGAGAAAATTGGCCCTTCAAAAGAGCAGTTTTTCTTTTCGTATAATTGACAGTTTTTTAAGTTCCTATAATGTAAATAGAAATAAGTTCTCATACATTGTCTTTATCTCTAGAATAATACTTATAGGTAAGTTAAAAAATGTTCAGTTATATATTTTTGTTTTAAAATATGTATTATCATGGTTTTGGGTGTTTTTCTCAATAATAATCATGGTTTATTAACAAAAATAACAATTTCTTTATCAATTACATACACATTTAGGTAATAGATTTCTCTGGATCATGTCTAGTCTGCTTAACTAGGTACAACCTGTTTTTAGGCAGACATTTTTATGCAAAATAAACAATAAAATTATTACCTACTACTTTATTTATTATACAGGGTTACAATTTTAATTTATCCCATTAATAATTTTTATATGTTTTTGAGTAAATTTTCCGATCTTTCTCTACCTAAACCCAGTAACCATTTTTTTCACAAATTTATTTAATTGAATCCGGGTCATGGTTTTGCAATGTTTGAATAACATATTGAAAATTTTGGGGCCCAGGAACCTGAAATTTCTTTACCCAAATTCAGAGTTTATGGTAGACCCTATGACCCATCCTCTAGTTTGACTTCTGGTAGTGTGCGAGTGTTCCTTTTGGGATTTGGCAGAATAATTTCCTTTCACAAACAATTCTTGAAATATATCATTGCCTTATATCTAAAAACTTAAATTCCTCAAATAACTTAACGCTGGGGTACCTGAAGGGCTTTTAAAAAATTATTTTAATTATTGATTTCTTAATAATGCATATTGTTATTGTGATTTTTGTTTTATTTCGAATTGTTGTTATTTTAATTTTAAGAACTATTATGATCTATGTATTTTAAAGTTGTTTAATGTTTATCTGGTTTTTCTGCCATGTCTGTAATATTTTTTTGCTCCCATTTTATATTTAATTTGTTAATACTGTTGGCTAGTATTACCAAGAATGGTAAAAGCCATAATAAATTAAAATAAAAAATAAAAAATAATTGTCAGTTAACCGCTGTTTTTTATAGTCCATAAATTTCTTGAAATATTTTGCATAATTTCAGTTTTATTTGCTTTTATTGTTTGGTATTCGTTTTAAAGCCGTAAAATGAAAAAATATGTGTTCACATTAATAAATTACGTAAAACCACCACTGTCAAGTAGGACCAGAGCGTACTTTATTGCTGACATTACACGAATCCTAAGATTAAGTATTTATAGCGAAACATTTCTCCCGCGTTTTTAACTCGCTTCGAAATGATCCAAGTTCAATTTTTTTCCGTTTGCCTATTACTGAGGGCGTAAAACTCTCCGAGCACATCTTCCTGCTCGATTTAACAGTCCAAACGCACGACCGAATTTCTTTTACAGCCTCAAAAGGAGAAAGGATAAAACTTAAAACAACATGTCCATAAGACGTCACCCAGAAAGAAGACTTACCGGGAGTCAAGAGTGAGAAACGGAACGTGAGGGTTGAAAAAATGGATTAAGGCTTACGTGACAAGCGTTTCAATTAATTACAAGACTAATGAATTAACAAAACAGCCTCGTCTAGTTACAGGTTAATGTAGAGAAGTTTGCTTTACTGTAGCCAATAACAGTCTTAACTGTGGATATGTTAATCAATATGTTTCTTTTTTGGGTGATACCGTGTGTGTTGGATTTTTTCCGACATTTTGGCTACCATTCCAGGAGCCATCTTCGGGGTAAACTGTATGTTTTGTAGAAAATAGTATGTGTTAAGTCAAAGTCGGCAGTAAGCACATTTCTATTCGTTTTTGTAGCATATAGTGCTGGGAACCATGTTGAGTTTAATTTGAGCCCGTCGTCATTGTTTATGTTATTTGGATGTCTGTGTATTTCAATTGCCTCTTTAATTATTTGTGCACTGTAATTATTTGGTTTATGTAAAAAAATTGGTTCGAAGGTGAAAAAATGTCCAGTTTCTATAAAGTGTTCCGCTATTGCGGATTTGTCAGGGTGCCTAAGTTTACACGCTCTTTTGTGTTCGTCACTTCTTTTCCTTGATGTGCGCCTTGTTTGTCCTATGTACACTTAATCACATCCTTGGCAACTTAGTTTATAAACAGCTTCTATTTCCAGGGGATTCTTATATTTAGAGTTGATTAAATGGTTCTTTATTTTCCCGACATTCCCAAAGATTGTTACAATATTTTGTTTCTTCAGCACTTAAGCTATCTTGTAAGTAACTGTCTGTACATATATTAAGTATACAGTTTCTTTGGTTATACCTCCTTTATTGTTTTTTGTAGCTTCCGATTAATAATGTTGTCAATTTGCTGCTTCTTATATACAATACGCACTAACGCATTTGTAATTTTATTAAACTCTTCTCCCTTTATGAAACATTTGCATATTCGTGTCTCTCTTGTTAACAATGTTTTTATTAATCCTCGTTTTTGGGCTGGATGATAATGCGAATCAGCGTGTAGGTATCGGTTCATATGGGTAGGTTTTCTATACACCGTATGCCCAAGACTGCCGTTTGATTTTCTTTTAACTTCGACATCTAATAATGAAAGAGAGTCATTAATTTGAAGTTCCATTGTAAATTTTATCAGGGGAACAGGGGGTTAAAAGGGGGTTTATATTAAAAACGGATTAATAAATACATTGTTAAGAAACATATTGATAACAGTGACCGTGAAAACCTTCGCACCTTAGAGGATATGTAACTAGTCAAAACTAAATTATGCAAGTGCCTCAGTTGCCTTTATTGTTAAACGGATATTTTCATATAAGATTCATACTATTAAATATTTGTATTTTTAATACCTATGCTAAGTTTAAAAAATAAAAAATTTCAGTTTTATTCAAAAAGTTAACTGCATTGTTTTTTTATATTATAATTCTTAATATCCAAGTATCAAGCGGAATATTTTTACTGTGACCTTTCGTCAAAAGCTCTTCGCATTTGAGATTAACGGAAAAAAAATCCAGGAGAAGGTGGACTATTGACGCTCATCAACAGGCCTTCCGCCTAAGGATATTAGGCATTTTGTTTCTTGTTATCTTTATGTAATATATTTTTTTAATTATTACAGGTCAAACGTGATGCTACGTCATAAACTACCCTCGTTTATGATGAGAAAATGTTTCAATTACGCTTGACCTACGAAAAACAGAACCCATAAACATAGTTGATTCAAAATATAATCAACTTTGTTGAATTAATTGATAATTAAGTTTTTTTTTACCTTTTCATAACATTTTGAATTATATTATTTGTGCTTCGGCGAGCGTGTTTATTTCTAAGTAGTATTTTTTTCTAACCAACCAATAAAATAAAAGATTATTTTTTGTTTTGATACACAAAAAAAAAGGAAATTAAATTGCCACTGAAAATGTAATTTACATAGGTTTGATTCGCAGTAATCTTGAGTATGCCTCATGCATACTTTTGTTTTAAATTGTTGTAAAAAAATATAAAATTCTGTTAAAATATGTGAATGTACTTGTAATTTTCTCTAACTGAACTATTTGGGTAGGTAGGAAGAAATCGGCTCAAGGCAATTTGCCCGCCCTTATATGTATATAAATTGTATATATATGTAAAGTGTAAAATAAATAAATAAATATGGAGTCCGCAATATCAAAATCATATGAACATTATCGACAGAATCAAGAAAGGGGTGCTGCGTTGGTTTAGACATGTAGAGCGAATGGACAACGAAAGAACGACTAAAAGGATCTACGATACAAATGTTGATGGATGCAGAAAACGAGGAAGGCCGAGAAAGACATGGCACGATCAAGTCCATCAAATACTTGAAAATGGACATGTCAAAAGTAGGAATAGTCGGCGTGCGTGCATGAGAAGATGTATGAATGTAGAGGAAGCGAGGTCTGTATGCCAAAATAGAGTGATATGGTGTTCTATCTTATCTGCCTACCCCTACGGGGAAACGGCGTGATGGTTTGTTTGTTTGTGTGAAAACTCAATATTTTTAAAAAAATCTTAAAGTACCTTTTATATAAGTCCCAAATTTCAAACTATCGTTTGAATTCGAATTACGGGCAACTTCTAACTCTTTTTTATTTTGATTATCTGACAAAACGTCGCTTTGTTTTCTTTATAAAATTTATCTTTAAAATATTAAACTTTGAAATAGATACTTACTTCCTCAATAAAGTACAGATAAATGCAGAATTGAGAACACTAAGACATCGTCATATATGTAAACTGCCTTTTTTTAAGTTATGCTACATACTAACACACCTATACATACATGTATCGGGAATATAATATGTACTGCCGAAAAACAAAATTGAAATTTTTCATGATATTCTTCCAATTTTTGCGAATAATCTCTTAGGAATAAATCTTATTTAACAATTACACAGGAACAATTTATTTTTTATTGTATTTTTCACTGCATAATGATTTTTTTAAATATTTATAAATTGAAAAAAAACAACGGCAAATGTAATTTCATCTATTTTGTGTAATTCTATAATATAAGGTATATTATGCATGTGAAATTGTATCGGCAAATACCCTCAAATTGTATATTTTCTAGTATGTACCTTTGTTGAATTACCTTACAAAATATAAAAAATAAAAAAAACAGAGCAAACAATTTGTGTATTTAAATAAATTAATATTGATACTTGTCTTTTTCGGTAAAAGGGAGAAAAACGGAGATGAGAGGAGGAGGGATCAAAGAGGAGATAGAAAATGTTTCTTCAGACGTGATTTTAAAAGGTTGTTGTAGAAACGTCTTTGATTGGGCATAATTCCAGAGTCAAGATGTCTTCACGCTTATGACGAATAAACCTGCTGATTTTTTTTAATAATTTCGTTTGTTTTAAATAATTACTTAAAAATAATTAAAAATAATTATACTAAAAGATCGCTATATCGATCGCTATCTCGCGATCTTTAGGAAGATCGGTCTGGAAATGAATATAAACAAAACCAAGATTTTGAGTCCAATATCTAGTAACATATGAACTGAAAATAAAACTATTGGTGCTGTGAAAGAGTATATTTACCTTGGGCACAAAATCAAATTGGAAAAATTTAATCAAACTACGGAACTACCTAGACGAATCGAGTTAGGTTGAGCTGTGTTTGGAAAGCTGAAACACGTTTTCAGAAATAAGGAAATCCCAAATAATCTGAAGATTAAAGTCCACAACTCTTGTGTTTTGCCAGTGGCAACATACGGTCTTAAAATTATGACACTCACTGCTAGAAGTGTTCAAAAAATTAGGTGCACTCAGCGGTCTATGGAAAAACGTTGGGCGTCTTCTTAAAAGACCGAACAAGGAATGAGGAGATAAGACGCCGTACAAAGGTAACCGATATCGCAGAAAGAGTGGGAAGACAAAAATGGCAGTGGGCGGGTCATGTGGCGAGACAAGAAGTCGATAGGTGGGCCCCCAGAATACTAAACTGAGACCCGACGAAAGTAAAAGGAAAGTAGACCACAGAGGAGATGGACTGACGACGTCGTGGAACTCGTAGGCCATGGATGGAAACAGTGTCCAGGACAGAAAAACATGGAAAAATTTGGAAGAGGCCTATGTCCAGTAGTGGAGAGAAACGGGCTGATAAGAAGAAGAAGAAGATATTATAAGATAAAGGATCTAAGCATTGTACCAACTTTTATATCATTCACAATTAACACATTTTATGCGGGAAAGATAGTTCTAAGTTCTACCCGCGCGCCCGCTTTGTGATTATCGGCGGGAATCATAGAAATAACCGCTACGCCAGTTCCACTTTTAAGGCGGGAAAGGTAAAATATTCGGACGAAAAAATCAAGTAGATCAATGCCCAATTTTTCTAATTCTAACTAAAAAAAATAATTATATATGCTTTTTTTTATGCAAATACTGGGGAAAATAATGAAATAGAAAATCATTAATTTTCAGTTTTAATTTCATATTTCAGTTTAACTGGACAACATGCTACATTGGGCATTAAAGGATTAAAATATTCAAGAATGTAAGAAAAACAAGAAAAAATTATTCTTACGGAACACCTTATTGTATAGTAATCAAAGTTTTGGGAACAATTATAATTTAAAATCTTAAAAAAAAACAAAGAAATCACCCATTGAACTTTAGCTAAATTACATTTTTGACAGAATACGTGCAACTGACTTTTTGTTTCAAATTTTATCGAAAAATTTTATCCGGGTGGCGACTTTTAAAATAAAATAATGTCTTGTATGTATACGATATTATAAACACTTTTATACACCGGTTATTGGTATGTAGCAGATCGTTGACATTGGGCATTGTAGGGTTAATTTGTTCTTTAGCCACACTTTCTATCGAGCAAGCGAAATAAGATAAATTAAGGAAACATTTTTTATTTTTTTATTTGTTGCATGTTTGTTATTTGCGTCGTAATCAGTTATCACTTTTTATTTCATTTTAAGTTATTCAGAATTTTTCTATATTCGAAAAGTGTATGCGTAACATAAATATTTACTTTGAAGGTCGTAGCCGGTACACCGCTTTTGGGACACAAAATAAAGATAACAGATCTTTGTCACAGCAGATGATGTGGATATGAGATGAGTTGTTATTTAATTCTACCGCGGGCTTATCGCGCCGCGTTTAAGTTTGTTTCTAAATTTTACTGTTTGTCAGATAAAAAACATTATGTATATTTTATGATTATTCACACAGGGTGACTTTTATAAAAAGAGAAAATTTTAATGTATCAAGCAATTAATCTTTCTTTGAGAGATTGAAAACGTGTTTATTTTGTTAAACGTCATGATAATAAATGTCAAACTGTATGTAAGATTGTTTCATTCAAAAGTTAAGGTTTTCTCCCTGTTTAATTATAACTTCATTTCTATTGCAAATGAATATATTAAATTAACGTCTATTGAAATATCCGAAAGCCAAAATGGAAGCAGATTACTTCTTGGTGGATCAAGAGTAATCTTGTTTCAAGGATGGCGGTCCAAGACCCGCAATATACGACCCATCCAATACAAGCGCCTTTTAGAGTCAAAGTTGAAAAACTCCAACAAGATCATTTTGAAAAGTGCCGTAAATCGCAGACTGATGGATGAATGTGTTGGAAATATAAGTATTGATGTTGTGTGGGAATGATTGAAAAACGATATGTGTGAATCAGCGATGAAAGTATGCGGTGTAACTAAACAAAGAAGAATGAAAATTGATGCAAGGTGGGACGATGGAATAAAAAAATTGTGCAAGAAAAGAAGGAAGCGTCGTTAAATCTGCTGACAGTGAATAAAGTGGTTGGTAATAGACATGCTAAATTGAAAAAAGAATATAATAAATTTAAGAAGAGAGTGAAATAAGGTATGTGTGAACGAAAGAAATTGTTGAAAGGAAGAAAAGGAATCAAAATGACCGAGAACTTCGAAGAGAATATAAAAATATTCTGGAAAGCGGTAAAAATTTTCCTGAAACAGTAATGAAAGTGGATGCATGACAGCGATAAAAGAACAAGATGGAGAAATGGTGACGAATGATCGTGGAATAAAAACGAGATGAAAGGAATACTTCGAGGAGGTGTATGAAACACATACAGGAAATATAAGCACTGTAACACCTTCTTGAGTAAGTTTAAATGCAGATGATAGAACAACAGAGATAATAATGTATGAAATAAGAAGTGCTACCAAATATATGAAGAATGGAAAAATGCGATAAAGTCGCCACAGAGTTTATAAAGGCGGGTGGTAAAATATTTTTTGTATGACTACACAAGCTTTGTAACCGATGTCTAAAGAAAGAATACACTCCTGCAGATTGGAGAAGGGCTGTTGCTATGCCTCTTTACAAGGGAAAAAGTTCAAGGGTGAAATTAGGAAATTAACGAGCAATCAGCCTCTTTAGCGCTGTTGGCAAAATAAATGAAGGAATACTGATTAAGAGAGAGAAAAAAGTTACTAAGGATATAGTGTGGGATATACAGAGTGGTTTTATGAATGGAAAAGAATGTATGGATCAAATATTTGTGAAAATGTTGAGATCATTACATTGTGTAAGGAAAATACAATTTCTATCGACGAAATCAAGAAAGGAGCTCTTCGTTGGTTTGGACATGTAGAGTGAATGGATAGCGAAAGAACAGGTACAAATATGTGATGTTGATGGATGCAGAAATAGAGGGAGACAGGGAAAGACATGACATGACCAAATCTAACAAATACTCAAAGATGGACATGTCAAAAGTCGGAATAATTGACGCGCGTCCATGAAAAGATGTATGAATGTATAGAAATCGAGATATGTATGCAAATATGTGTGGCGTTCTATCCTCTCTACCTACCTTTACGGGAAAACGTCGTGATGATTTGCTTGTTTGCTTATTTGTCGAATACAATAAGATACTTATTTTTCATCCCGAATCAAAAATATCGGGATGTCAAAAATAGTTTATTTGAAATAAATCCTTTAAATTTCTGTAATTAATTTGCTTTAAATGGTTCGTTTGATTTGCTTTCCGTTTTGATTTCATAGCAGGATTTTGGATTCTTGAACAGAATAACGATGCGATGCCGCCATAGATCTACGGAACGCTGATTTTGTCCATTGCAAAAAATGGAGGACTGGCAATTGATACAAGGTAGTTTCTGTCTCGAAAAAAATCTTATTGCCAAACGACAAAACTAATTCATCCCCTAACTAATTTCTCGGTAATAACACTTGAGCGTAGACGCTTATAAAAGCTTCCTCCATTTTCTTTCTGCACTAAATGGTGCGAAGCGCACTACATTGATAAGATGATCAGTCTTTTGCTCAGATGCCAGTCCAAGGACTAGGAAATATTCTAGTGTAAAAACACCTTTTCAAATAAATATTTCATTTAAACCATGCCGGGAATCGAACCCGAGACCTCTTGCATGGTAGGTAAACGCTTTGAACACTACACCACGAGGCCGACGATAGTTAATATTATAAATGCGAAAGTGTTTGTCTGTTTGTTTGTATTTATTTCACGTCGTAACAGAGAGACTAATCGACTTAATTTTTCGTAAAGAGATAGCTGAAGAGCTGAGAAGTGAATTAAGCTACTTTTTAGGATGAATCACTCCCTCGGGAAAATCCTTATTGAAAAAAAAAATTTTCTTTCACTTCACAACGGAGCAACGGATAGACATGATTCTTTGCATAGGAATAGCCGAAAAGCTGACAAGTGTCACAAGCTCATTATTATCCCAAAAATGAAAAAATATCACACCCTTGGGAAAATTCATAATGGAATCATAAATTGATATTAAAACAGAATAACGATGTTACGTCACTATAGACTAACGAATGGTCGTTTTTTTGCATGGCTCTAGTTAGTGGACTGGCAATCGATACCGGCTATTTTTTATAATTACGATATTTTAATACACCTGAGCCATAAATTAAAAATACTTTATCAACTTTCGCTTCTTTGGCCGAATCTTTTGCAGTAAAATATTATTGTATCTCGACGCTTTTTTTACTTTTACTTAAAATTATATTTTATATAATTAATCTCAACTATGCATACCATTTATCTGTCTGAAGATGCCCATAAAGGGTAATTGGTAAAATAAATAAGTGGAATAGGGAAATATTATGTACTATGAATACCGATAAAAATATATGAAATGGATTTTAAATAATTAATTGTATTTTCAAAATCAATATGTAGAGAAATTTTTTCATATATAACTTCAAAAAAGAAAATATAAAAAATATGTTACTAGAAAAACGCGACATGTTTGACATTGATAGTTATGACGTCAAGATTCGCGACGATATTCCATAAAAAAAAATGGTTTGGAACAAAGTTAAAAATGAACATGTTTCGTGACGTATTAGAGGCGTGGCCAATGCAACGACCGTTTTTCGGGAATTGAAAATTACAAATTAAAGAACATTTTTTTTTAATTAAAAAAAAATTTTACTACGCTGTATTTCATGGACTTACTTAAAAATTACTACTTAAAAAATGTTTAAAAAAACCTGATTTTTCCCTATTGTAACAAAGAACATCCACCCTGTGATAACCGAAGGCAATAAAATCCTTTTTTAGAACTTTTAGTGAAGGGAGTGTAATTTTTTTAATTGCAAAATTCGTTTCATGCTTTGCATAATTATGATATTATTATTTTTACTTTATCGTAATTACTATGTTTTTATCGCTTTTTTTATTCTCAGCCTGATGTTAAACCAGACTACTTGTGTTTTTTATTTTTCTGAGAAATGTTTTTTATTTTTTTAATTTTAGCGAAGGCAATATAGAAGTCTAGACATCTACAGAGATTATGACCTGTCACTGGCTAGTTTAAGTGGCCATTTTACACACTGTGTAACATTCGCCGTTCTGCCCATATTTGAACATCTATAATCTTTCAATTCTTTCATTTGTTGATGTTTGTCAAGTTAAAGAGCTGATTTATGCAGGTGTCATTGATTTCATTAAATTATTTCACCAACATACTAGGCAACGCCTGATATTCTTATTTATTCTATTTTCATACTTCTTCATGGACCAGGTGGATTTATCAACAATATTTTGAGTTTGTCCAAATTTCTGTAGATAAAGACTGGATTCAACTCCCTGGGGAGCTGCTGTAAACAAAACCATAGCCCTGAACGAGTGTTTTAGACTCGATGGCTGCTCTCAAGTAAAAATCCCCAATAGTGAAATCAATTGGCCTTGTTGTGTAGTAGTTGACGCTTTGGCCTACCATTTTTGAAGTCTTGGATTCTATTTCTGGCAGGACAAATATGAAATATTGACTAAATGTTATTTTATATTTCTATATAACTCTTTACCGACTTTTTTTATATCTACCGGTTTTCAGACGTACCCGTCTCTTCGCCAGGACACCAATTAAAACAACATGCATAACCCACTATACACCTTTATCATAGTTGTTGCACAAAAATATAAAACCAACACGACACGCATTTTAATAAGCACATGCACTGATTAAGATAAACATGCACTCACAATTATATATAATAATGATAAAAATAGTTTATTAAATAATTCAGGTGTTTACTAATTAAAATGCAATTCTTGTCCTTCAGTTTAAGTTGGAAGAACATCAAGAAATTTCGATATTCGTGCTAAAGAACATTTGCGGTGTCTTCACAATAATAATTTCTCTGAATTCGCAATTCACCTAATTAGTGTAAATCATGACTTTAACAGAGAACCGAGAACTTTTCATTTATTTTTAAAAATATATGTAAATAACTATTTTTAACTGTTATCAATGGGCTTATTGAAATACATATTTTTTAGATATTTTTATTTTCGATTTATCTTTTTATAACAGTTTGATTAATTTTATTAATTCACGTTTCACCCATCGTGTCCTTTCATTCATAGAAAAATACTTATTCACCGTTTCCATTTTTCATTTTAACGACCTTTTAAAAAGTATTTAACTGGTATTATTTTTTGGTGAAAAAATTCAACATATATTAATAACTTTGAATAGAACATCATTCTATTTTAAATTTTCAATATCTTCCGAAAACAGAATAAATATTTAAAGCTTCTTTATATCGAACTTTTCCGTTGTAAGCTTTTCAGTTATTACAAATTACGCAGCAAGAACTAGGTAATTTAATAGCCTAATTTCCTCAGAGAGCTAGGTACCGAAGTAATAAAATTAAATGGAAACTCATTTAAGGAAATGTAAATTACATTACGTTGACCTCTCCCGCGATATTAATTCTTGATTTAATTTTGATTAGCCTATTTAAATAAATTTAACCCAATAATTTTAATGAAACAGGGTTTTTTTTAAAATGGTGAGTGAATTTTACTGTCCACCTCGTAGAACAAATTAATAACCAGCGCGTTTCTCGTCCTTGTGAAAGGTCTCGGATTCAATTCTCGCCATGGCCAAGATGAAATTATTTATTATTTTGTTTATTCAGAAAAACAACAGCAATAAAAAAAAACAATAACATTATAAAAAAAACATAAAATTAAGTCAAATCAATTTTCTACATAAATACAATTATAACAATCCAGTTCAGTTAGATATTAATTCATAGAAGTGCAAATGAGCGAGGTTTTTGTGTGAGGATGCGTGTGTAAGTGAGCGGAGTGTGGTTTTGGTAGGTATGTGAATTTGTGTGTGAGTGTATATGGGTGTGAGGTTAGGTTTATGGACATGGTGGATGTGTGTTAAATATGAGTGAAAAGAAACATCTTAAATTTATAATGTAAAAATATTTTTTTATATAAAGAAACATTATTTTTTTCATATAATATTTTTTTGATTCTTGTTTTAAAAGTGAGTTTACTGCAGTTAAATATGTCTATGTTATTGAAAAATACATTATAATTACGCGCCAAGCGAATCAGAGGAGAGTTCTGTGTATAGTTCGTGCGAACTGTGGGTACATGGAAAAGAGATCGATTCGTGTGACGGGTGCGGTAGCCAGTAGCCAGGTACATTAAGGGTCAACTCAGAAACCAGAACAGGACTATTAAGACGTCCATTAAGAATGTCATGTAAAATCCCCATATCTAATACCAAACGACGATCGTCAAGACTCAGTATATTATGTTTATGACAAGAAGTTTAACAGTTAAGGTCCATAAATCTGGATCTCCAATTGAGATGTCTCAAAAAAAATTTCTGAATATTTTTAAGCCTTTTCTTATATTATTATATTTAACAAATATGTTTTTACACTTATCCCTAAACTAGGAACTGAGACGTAAGACTGATAATCTTAGATTTTACCATTATTGCCTTTCCACAGCCTATGGTGCATAGGGCACTACACTGGTACACCAATCGCAGCGTTTCTTGGTCATTTTTGTTACATGAAGGTAAGATTATCAGTCGTATGCTTCAGATGCCAGTCTAGAGACTACGAAAATATTTTAATTTGAAAATACTTTTTAAACAAATATTTCATATCAACCATGTCTGAAGTCAAACCCGAGACCTCTTGGATGGTAGGCAACCGCGCTGACCACTACACCATGAGACCGATGGTTGGGTTTCGGAAATAAAAATTAACATGATGCTTTTTTGGCTTAATGCGATGAAGCTGGAGACGAGATGTATTTTATGCAATTTATTTTTTTACCACAGCCGTTTAAGAGTTACAAGCCCACAGCCAGCTATCCCGCCAGATCCACCAAAGCAATTAGAAGGAACATAACTTTATCTTTATATATATAATTCTTCTGTAGATGTGATGTCTCTGAACTCTCTCTAAACGGCCTATTACGTGAGGTTTTCAGCGAAATGTAAATCTTTGCGCTGCGCGTGTTCGTAGATATTATTTTTTTTAAATCTCATCTGTAAAAAAAAAGTAAGGAGCATTAACCTTTTTTCATAGACCTACCAGGGCTGTATATGACGAGAATGCATGTACAAAAATAAATTGAAGGGTGTTGTTTTGTTGTGTTTAAAAAAGTTTGTTTTTGAATGTTTACAAACAACATTCGCTTTTATGGATCCAAATCAGATTATTCCTTTACTTTCCTTATAATTTCTTCCTATTTATTTATTTTTACTTGATTTTCGGTAATACTAAAACAATATTAACTGACATTTAATCCTAGATTAATAATGCGTCAACCTATAAAGAAGCCCTATCACTATGTTTCATAGAACGCAAGCAATGTTGGTTAGCAACATATTGGCGGCCATTTTGTTTTGTTTGACAACATACAAATAACGGTTCTTTCGGATGTTTTGTTGCTGCGCTTGGCATTGTTTGTAAATAACTTGGATATTTACGTTATAATAAATAAAAATCGACTATAATGAATTGCTGTATGTTTGGTTGCAGCAGTAGGAGCGTCAAAGGTGTTAAAAGAGTCAGTTTCAAAGGTAATTAATTTCAATTTTTTTCTTATGATTTACATTGATTTTTGGCATTTATTGTCCCGACACGTATATTATATTGCTTAAAACTTTCCTTATATGAAGATATTTACTTCATACTAATTTTTCTCAATTTAAGGGATAAATTTGTGAATAAAAGTATGTTTACTGTTAATAATGACAGTTGATCATTGGCAATATGTCAGGGCCGCATTAGGCATCCATATAAAGTTTGAGTTTTTATCAAGTAGAGTTTGATTCAAATTTTACTTGAAAATAGCAACGTTTACCTTGAAATGACATCTAAAATGACGTGTCTAAATTTCAGGCCGCCACGACTCGCCGTTTCGGAGATGTGACGGACAAAAAAACAAATTCAACACAGGACTTTGGTTCCATGGAGTTGAGATTTATGTCTCAATAAATGTAACATAAGTATATTGTGATAAAATGAATAAATAAATAAAAAAAACAAACACACACGTGTTTTTTCAGTTTTATAAAATAAATATAAAAGAATCATAAAAAAATAAATTGGAATAACCCTGCAATAATGAATACACATTTTTGCTGCGAACTATATCTAACTTAATACCCAATAGTCCTAGAATGGTTTCCCTACGTTTGGGCTCCTCTATAGCTTGGCGCATTATTACTCTGAGCATTAAATACAATAACAGACAAGCCAACGTTTGGGCGGGACAACGACTATCGGGTCCGCTAGTATATGAAGATAATTCTTCTGTACGTGTGTATGTCACTGAACTCCTCTTAAACGGATGGACTGATTTCGATGATTTTTTTTGTGTGCTTAAGTGGGTTCTTAGATGATTTATATTTAGAATTGGATCCGGTATTGATAGTTATAGCAGGCAAGCCAACGTTCGGGCAGGACAACATCTGTCAGGTCCGCTATAAATATTTATGAATAAACCTCTTGGTCATAATAAGCAAAAAAGAAAATTAGCATCTGCATCTTATTTTAATGAGCATGATACACTGTGGATGGTATACCAATACAATGCCCTATGCACCATTAGGTGCGAAAAGAGAATAATGAATGAATTAATACTATAATCAGATTCATCAATATCGTCATTTCCCTTTTCTCGCCAAGTGGCTTTTGACCTGTCATTGGCTGGCCTAAGTGACCACTTTATGCACTGTGTTACATTCACTGGCAATTGCAAAGTATATAGGTGAAATGATTCGGAAAAATTAATCTCACTCAAACCAAAAAGGGTTTTAGTATTTTAATTTCACAAAGATCAACAGATAGAAGAAGTAAATAAATATGTTTATTCAAACAAAGGCTGAATGGTGAATATTTCAAAGTCAGTAAAGTGGCCTATAAAATCAGCCAATGGCAGGTCTTTGACCCTGTAAATGTCTAGACTTTAAAAAAAAAATAATGATCTCCATCTCTGTTGTAGTATGGTATTAATAATCTAACGGATAAGTATAATAACTATTTCGGTGTCTGCATAACTTTTCCGAATAGTAATAATAATCTTTATTTGGTATTTAAAAAAACACATTTACATGAATATGATACGTAAACTATAACAATGAATAGATTGAAAATTTATATCTTTTATGTATTTATTAATTTATTTATTTATTTATTAATTAATGAAATCATACATTCTTTATATAAAACAAGGTACAAAAGAACAATTAAAAAAAGTAAGACCAATTACAGATTTCACACTAATCAATGCAGGAGGAGAGGGGAAAAATAATTTAATTCTAAAAAATAAAATTAAAAATATTACATAAAAAGTTCATAAAAAGGAGAAGACATTGTAAAGCTACTCTACTTTCCTCCCTCTCTCTCTGCTTCCATGAACATTTCAATTTAATTGTAAAAAATCACAACCAACAATAAATTATTCGATGCAGGTAGTAGATGTAGGTTTAGTATAAATTAAGAGTTGAAATTAAATGTTTAAAATTAAAAGTAAAAGTTAAAATTAAAATTTATTTATTTATTTATTTATTTATTTATTTACGGACAAAGTCCATTATAAACATTACAATTAAAAGAAATTTTTACAAAGGAATAAAAAAATATAAGGAACAGAAATAAGCAGCAAAGACAGATGATAGATTTTTTAGATTAAGTAAAAAGCATAGGCTAACTATACAGATTCTTTAGCTGATTTGTAAAGAAAGACATCCTTACACCATAATAATCAAGATCTTGATGATCGTTCACCCGCCTGATCATTCTGGGCAAAGGCGACTGTGCACCATAATTGGTCCTGTAGTGACCGAGGAAAAGCATTTCATTATTTCTTAGTCTACGGGTGGGAACGTTAAAAAGAATCTTTTGCAAAATTTCAGGGGCATCAATGAGACAGTTCATAATTTTATACATGCAGATTATATCTGCAATGCATCTGCGTTTTTCAAGACTTGATATGCTTAAAAACCTCTCCATATCAGGATATGAATAGTCTCCTCTTTCCAATCCCATCTTCCATGCAATTTTTCTTATAAAACGATGTTGAACTGATTCAAGGCGCTTGATATGAACAGCATAATGAGGGGACCAGATTACAGATGCATATTCAAGAATAGGGCGAACTAAAGAGCAATAAAGTGTTTTAAGTGTAAGCATACTTTGGAAATCAGACGTAGTTCTATTAATAAAGCCTAAAATTTTTAAGGATCTGTTTACTATATTATCAAAGTGTTCCAGAAAAGTTAGTTTATTATCTAGGATCACTCCAAGATCTCTTATAGAGGTGACAATCGAAAGAACTTGGCCATTAAGTTTATAATCAAAAATAAAAGGATGTTTACATTTATGGTATGAAATAATTTTGCATTTATCGAATAAAATGAAAAGTTTAAATTGAAATTAAATTAAAAGTTTAAATTAAAGGTTAAAATTAAGAATAAAAATTAAGAATTAAAATTAAGAATCAAAATTAAGAATTAAAATTAACGGTATTGTCATATTTGTATCAACTGCTTTTGATAAAAAGCACTAAAATGCAATTGCTCCAAAAATATTTAATGATTTATTGCCAAATATAAAAGACTGAAAATGTAAAACAAATTACAAAATAAAAATAACTGCACATATTAAAAGTGTAGCGAAAATATATGAAAATCAAAAAACGTAGTACTTTATATAATTTGTACACATATTATTTATATTTTTATGTATTTCATTGCTTTATATTTGTTTTTTATTATATAATATACTATATTATTCATGTTTAAGTAACATGTATTCTTGGCAAATATATATATATACTTTATATTTGTATTATAACGATTTTAACTTCTTACATTTGATTAGCTAGGCAATTATAATGAAGTAGTTTTGGTTTTTTTAATGTCTTTTTTTAAATTAGTATAGGACTACTTATGCTCTAAAAGATAAAAAAATCTTTATTTTAGAACAGGCTGAGCCATGTTAGATAGAGACTATCATAAATAGAAAACACTCCGTTTTTATTTTATATTAATTAGTTTTATATAGATTCCCTCTTATTAAATATTTATACTAATTTTATCCAATAAATTTATAATTTTTTTTTTTTTTTTTAATATTGCCTTAAGGCAATTTCTTCTTACCTGCCCAAACCGTTCAGTTTGATAAAAATACAGTTACATTATAAGGAATTATACTGAATCTTATAATTTTATACATAAATTAAAACAAAAATTAACTAAAAAAATTAACACTATTCTTTAAAGAAAGACAAAGAGATGGAAAAGAAATAAGAAAGAGAAAGGAAAAACTCGAATATTTAGATAGTGACATTTCAATTTTGATTTAAATTGAAATAAAAGGGGGGCTTCTCTAATATTAGTGGGTAGATTATTCCACAATCAAGTAACTACTACTGTAAAAGAGGAGGCAAGAAAATTAGAGCGGTAAATACGTATTAAAAGAGTTCTTTCGTTACTAGAACGAAGAGCTAGTCCATGTTGTGATAGAGGTTAGAAGAGCTCTCTCAGATAAACAGGCGAAGTAGGAAAATATTGTGAAGAAGTGAAAGAATGTGAATGTTTCTTCTATGCCTGATACCGAGCCAGTGTAGGTAAACTCGTTCCAAGATATATTTAAGTTGTATGTGTGTGGCGTGATATCAGTAGGGTGTCGCACTCGTACGCAACACAGCAAGGCGATCCACGATTACCCACTCAAATATGTTTACATTCTCTCAAATGACAATGGACCACCACGATCACCACTCACATCTTCCGCAAATACGATTAACATATATATTATTAGTTAAAAAGAAAGGCATGATATGACAGATTCAAAAACTACTCTTACTCAAATGAAAGACCTAACAAATAAATAATATAATCACCAGATCCTCAACCCAAAGACAACTTAAACAAATACATACTAATACCACTTTCGGACAAAGGTATTTTGAGTATTATTCAATTAAAATCTATAACCTAATTTCACTATCTATTAAAAAACAATAATTAACGAGAAAATGTTTAAAAGGGCTATAAAAATGGATAGTAGAGCAAAGTAGAAGTAAAATGGATTGTCTCATTCGCCCAAACCAATATTGAATCAACTGCTCCACAAATGTAAAGCTTATGTTAGTTTTTTGTTATTTTCATTGTGCGTTTTGTAATATAAATAATACAGATTTACACATATACCTAGTTTTTAAAACTGTCTGAATACTGTGTTAATTATCTCTGTTTATTAAGTCAGTCTTTTTTGTTTATTCTCTAGTGTAAAAACATTTCAAAAAAGTATATTGTTAAGTGTCCTCGGCACAGGTAACCCCAGTGAGATCACATTATTTTTATTATTGATTTTAGTTTATAAGAGTTAAATATGGTTAAATAAATAAATACAATATAACGAATGTAATAGTGTGTTATATAATAATTTACAATAAAATATAAAATTACGTCAATTAGTTTCCGAGTGGGTAAAAAATCAATAGGTTATTCCCTAGTGTGTAAAATCAATTACTTATTTATGAACATAAGGAAATACCCAAAATATTGTTGATTAAATTAACCGGTCTAAGAAGAAGTTTAAAGTTAAATGGAAAATCCAGATATTTTAGTTTTGATTAAAGTAAGTTAACCTTGTAAACAAAATCAAATTCGTTTTCTAAGTTATACAATATTTGAGGAAACTGTTGTTAAGTTGGATTTCCATTATTTAATTAGAAATTTCTTAATTTTGAAGGATTTCTCTCCTCCGTTATTTTCTTATTTGCTGTTATTTTATTGAATAGGACTACCTGAGAATTCAATAAACAGTTTATTTAAAAAAAGATTTATCATACCTTTAAAGTATCATTGCGGATTTGGCAACATTTAAAAATGATTAATTTATTAACTTAATATAAATATTTTCTTTAAAACGTCCTAATAAGATGAAACAACTGTCCATATTAAAAAAAATAAAAAATGACTTAGACTCAAATCAGTGTTAGTTTTTTGATATAATATTAAGTTTTTGATATGGAGGTCTATAAAATGAATACTTTCAATTTTTTTCTTTGTTTTTATAATATTTATAACGTTGAATAATAATTATACTATGGAATATTATGAAAATGATGTTCTTGTAGATATTTCTGTCATTCGAAAGCATTAAATTCAATAAAAACCAAATATTAAATTTGTTTTCATGAACAACGTAGAAATAACTGATAGATACCTAAATACTCGAACTAATAGAAATAATTTCTATGGTAAAAACTATTTTTTAAATGTATTTTAAAAGAGTTTTTAAAAATAAACATAAAATGCCATAAAATAAAATATAAATAAAACAATAAAAGAAAACTAATATTCACAAAAATATGCACTCTAAAGTTAATAATTTCTTGACTCTGTTTAAATTATTTATTTACTCACCAAAATCTGAAAGACTTTTTTTTAATATGTGAGTTGCATTATTTTTTTACCTTGCTTGTAGTGTGGAAGGTTTATATTTACTTCAAAGCGATAGTTATTTATTTGTTTAATTCAAAAAAAAAAATTTTTTTCTATTAAATTTACTTCAATGAAAAACTTTGTTGAGTTATTTAGTTATTTTATGTAAAGATCGGTGGATGTTTTGGCTGTGACCTATTTCAGGAGTTTCTCCGCATTTGCTCTAGTGACGAGGAAACCACAGAAAACTCTTCAGAAGAAGGCGGACCGTTGTAATTCGTCAACAGATCTTCCGATCCACTTGAAGAGTGTTCGGCATTTGGTGTCCTGCTATTATTGATATCTTTTATTGCCTTTACTATATCTGTCATGCATAATGTTACCTCTCTTGACAAGTCCTTATGACTGATTACTACATGAGATCGTAAAGACTATCAGACCAGCATAAAACATTACTTAAATAGTTCTTTTCTTTGAAAATTATAATAAATTGCACGGAATACTTTAATATCGGTTATTCATCTCTTTTGTTACTGTTCGTAATGTTTTCAAAAAGTTGAGCTCCACGTGTAAACCAAAATAAGCATCTAATGCACTGGAACCTACTCACGGACGAACGCCAAATTTCAAGAGCGATATTGTGTGATTAATTATTTATTTCTTTTTTGTCAGGGTATATAACGACATTTTTTAAGCCGTATTTATAACATTATAGTTAT
This sequence comes from Micrasema longulum, assembly GCF_059751315.1. Lineage (NCBI taxonomy): Eukaryota > Metazoa > Arthropoda > Insecta > Trichoptera > Brachycentridae > Micrasema > Micrasema longulum. The sequence goes on along the minus strand of NW_028279429.1, from coordinate 130,886 downwards.
AGGGTATTCATGTTACCACTCTCTCGTGGAACTCATGGATTCTTTTTACTTTCATGCTCGGAAATACTAAATTGGTAATGAGCAGGGTATGTCACAAGATAAGATGCCATATAATGGACTCCTAGAGCTCTGACGTCTGAGCGATATTGTGTGATTAATTATTTATTTCTTTTTTGTCAGGGTATATAACGACATTTTTTAAGCCGTATTTATAACATTATAGTTATAGGGTATTCATGTTACCACTCTCTCGTGGAACTCATGGATTCTTTTTACTTTCATGCTCGGAAATACTAAATTGGTAATGAGCAGGGTATGTCACAAGATAAGATGCCATATAATGGACTCCTAGAGCTCTGACGTTGAGACCTTGAAAGAATAAGAGAGAAGTCGGAATACCTCAAATGAGATGGGTCGACGATATAGCGTGGAGGGGAAGAAATGGCTACAAAAAGCAAACCACAGAGAAAGATGGAAGAGAATTATATCCAGCAGTGTAGAGACAAAGACTGAGAGAGAAAAGAAGAAGAAGATATGGAATGAACATTCGTACCACATTTTAAAAATTACAGAATTTATAAATTCATTTTTTTTTCTAATTTTCTTATCTCATTATTAGTTCACAGTGGTGGGTTGATTCTTAAAAAACGTGTACATATTTTGTAGTTAAATAACGAGATGTCAAAGTAATTTCTGATTCCATTAGTAAAACTTCTGAGAAAATACCCAAATTTATATACAAAATTGAATCTCCAGACACTTCTACAAAACTTTTTATCAAATTCTATGTACATTTTTCTTTCTGCAATCTTGAAATAAAATACGCATTAAACAAACATAGAAGCGAGTTACATTGGTATCTGTTTTCTTTGCTTTTGCCTGAATTATTATTTTCCGATATCCCATACATCTCTCTTATGTAATAACATAAATTCCAATAGGAAAAATCGACAATCACTTTTGGGCAAAAAATGTGTGTCTCTCAATTCGACCTTTTCGTAAATAAACATTATACAAGCGATTTGTCGCCAGCTGTAATAACTTCCCTTATTTACTACTATAATGCCTAAACTATTTCGGAATGTCTCGTGGCTTAACCCCTAACCTTTTGTTTATTACACTTTTGCCACATTGAGTCTTTCGTAGAATCAAATATCCATATTATGCTTCAGTTGACCTGATAGTTTTATGTTTTAAATAACTAATAGTCGTAAAATAATTTATTTATTTATTTTGTTCTGAAAATTACTACTAACTATGCTTCAGGTGTCTATCTTGACATGCAATCTTAGCTTCTTCTACATTCATACATTTTGTCATATATATCCATAGATTGTGACTGCTATTGACATCACCGGACTTAATATTTTGGTTTACCTTATCATGCTACGCCATACATATATTATCCTCTACTTTTCTCCATTAATCCATCGTACTTCGGATCAAATCTTCTTACTGACTAATTTTTAATTTTACTAATTATGCCCGTATCAGTAACTCATTCGCCACCCTGTCATACATAGATTTTTCAAGCATTCGTCTAAAAGATCGCATTGTATCGCGTTCACTTTGGTTTAATTCTTCTTTCAGCAATTCCATATTTCTTTTCTATACACAGATTAGGACTAAATCATGAATTGTGCACCCCCAGTCTAGTTTTGATTGACCTATTTTTATTATAAATAACTCTACGTTGTGCCATTATTTTTTTTGTTCGCATTTAATCTCTATTAAATGTTCTTTTCTATTTTTCCATCACTTACTCATACTTTGCAAATATACGTTTTATTCCACTAGCAACAACTTATCGAAACTTTTCACTCAAATATCGAATACCAAATTAGAATTAACGATGTTTTCACATATTGGTTTGAGGTACCAACCGGAGTTCGTCAAGGTTGCGTCTTTGCACCGTTTCTTTTTATATTCCTTATTGACTTTATCCTGACGAATTTAATTTTACTATAACGAGGAAAGTCCATCTCTTCCTCTTAAAAAATCTACGACCTTGAATATGCCGATGATGCAGTTATAATTGACGAATCATTCGGGGTCTTCGAATTACTGTAGAAAGGCTTAATAGAGGCTCCGCATGCATGGACATAAAAATCAATATTGCAAAAACTCACGTAATGTATAGTACTTCGTATCTTGATGCCCAAAATCTTGTGACTCTATCCAACCAAGTCATTGAAAGGGCCGAAAGTTTCAAATACCTATGAGTTTATGTTACGGAAAATGGCAGCTTTCAAAAAGAGCTGGAATTGCGACATGGAATAGCAGGTGCCGTACTTAACAGTATGAAGGCTGTCTGGAGATCGAATATTAACTCAGTAAAAATCAAATATCGCCTTTATAATGCCTTCATAACACCTCTTCTTCTCTATGGATGTGAATTGAGGGACTTCACTAATGCCTAAAACAGCAAAATATTGCGTTTTCAGAATAGATGCCTCAGAAGAACCTTGGGTGTGCGGGTGACTTTATAAGAATTTATTTATACGTACGCCCAATGGGCATTTTTAAGGACATGTTTATACATTGAAAATCATTATAAAGGAAAGAAGAAAGACACAATGGTATTAAGGAGAGTGAAAGCGAGAGAGAGGTGTTTATAATTGAATTTGATTCAGTAATTATTTGAAAGAAGACAACTTGTTATCAAAGAAATCAAGACTGGTATGTTTGTTGGTAGACCTAAGAATTCTGGGCATAGGGGAGTGAAAACCATAGTTAGTTCTATGGTTATCGGTTTGAAAGAATAAGTTTTGTCGGGGGTTTCAAGTTGGGATATTTAATTTTATTGAGCTCATTGGCGCATCAAAGAGTGAGTTAAGAATTTTAAACAGGACTAGAAGGTCGAATTTATTTCGACGGTCTTGAAGAAATGATAAATTTAAGCTAGTTTCTAACTCATAATACGTATATTGGTTTTTGGATAAGCCCAACCTCCAGCCTTTCTTTCTTAAAAATCGATGTTGAACTGATTCAATATTTTTTATGTGAACATGAATGACGAAATAACTCTTTACAGACACCATATTCTACAACTAGGAAGCGAACATGAAATAATAATGATGACTGAATAATAATTGAAGTCAAATAAGTACAAAATAAAACATTACCGGCCCAGAAATAGCCTTATTTCTTTATAACTGTCCACAGCATGAGTTTACTAGAATTATAAAAAAGAAAAAATGAAGCTTTGAAATTGAAATCATAATGGTTTGGGGACCAGAGAGTGAGGGACGAGGATGTGTTGTTGTCTATGGCCGCAGTGCCCAATGGACCTATATAAGGGCGCGTAACACGTCACTCGCCCTTCTCTGTCTTCACCAGGAGTTAAATTCACTCTAAAATATTATTTGTGTAATTTTTTTTTTTATTTGGGAAAAAAACAACAGTTTTTACATATATTGCATACAGAAAATAAGAATACATATGAACGAAAATTGTGGAAACAGTTAGTAAAAATTCTCCACAGTGGTATAAAATATTGATTAAGTACATTATCGGTATCAAAATAAAAGCAATTAACAATTGTTAGGCACTTAGAAGTTGCAAATAAAATAAATATACATATACTTATTTACAGTAATAAAAATAAAAATAATAGAAACAAGATAAATTTAAATTTAAAGAATAAGAAAATAAAAAAGTAATAGAAAAATAATGTAAAAGGTACAAAAATATAAGAATGAACATACATAATTACTGACACCGTAAAACGCTTCTTTCAATGCAGTAACGAAGTGAAGAAAATCATATTTACTTCGTATTTGACGTCCATATATACAGCGGAACTTTGGAACAACAATACGCAAGGAGCGTGGAATAAATTAAGGATCACGTATAACAACTCATACAGACAATTATTCGGATTGCCTAGGTACTGCAGTGCCTCTGAAATGTTTACAGCTGGACGAATAAACACCTTCGCTGCCCTGCTTCGCCAAAGAGCCTGGAGCCTATGGGAACGCCTAAAAAACTCTAATAACGAAATTCTCCAAGCCACTGCAGGGTGGATCCATTGACCGTTGTTCGAGCGATGGCGCGATATGTTAAGACCACCATAAGTGCTGCAATATAAAATTTTATTTTATGTTTATATTTTTGTTTATTGTAATATTTATGTTCATTATTATATTGGCTCTGCACTTTATAGCCATTTTACTGGAATATTTTTTTTTTTAAATAATAAAAAAAAATATATAAAAAAACTAATCTTTGTATTTTCATGTGTAATAAACCAAAAATTGTAAGTAACTTAAATTATTTTATTTGTTTATTCCTTAAGGTTGAATCCGTTAAATCCATTAAACCATAATATGTTTCACATGAACTAACAAATAGCTACTATCAAGTAGAGTATTATTATAATACCTCAACAATGGTATAATTATTAATCCATGATAATAGTTTTATAAACATAATAATTATATTGTCGACTATCTGTTTCTCATGAATATTATTTTCATCGTCTGATTTTTCTGAAGCACAAGGCTGATCATCTTGCTTTTGAGATTTGCTACAATCGGTATACCAATGAAGTGCCCTGTGCCTCATGATAATAATTTTAAGAACAGTTTTTTTTTCATCTTCTTTAGTAGCCAAAATCAAGATTCTACTTAAATAACCATCTTGTGATTCGCAAAAAACATACGTATTTAATTATTCTGTGCAATCTTTTCTGTTCCAGCAATAACGATTGTTCCGAAAAGAAGAATGAAATTGAAAATTTCCATCCTTATTTCGTCCGAGTATCTTGTTCTTTGCCAAATCTTTTGTGTGGGCAATATTGCCGGATTAAAAAGAGAAATGTTTCGTAAGCTGTTAATTCAAAACCACCCGAGCTTTATCAAATATTTATTTAGCCGATTTTCAAAGCAGAATAAACACGTTTTTACAATGTCGTAAGAGTTTGGTGAAATTAAATGACCATTTAAACAAAAGCGGTATTTATATTTTAAAAAGGACTTGGTGAATAAAATAAACACCATTTTGTAAGTATAAATAATGAGTACTTACATATACATATATGCATATAAATATATATATATATATATATATATATATATATATATATATATATATATATATTATATATATATTTATATGCATGGGAATAGGAATACCTATTCCTTTTTTATTCCCTTTTTTTCCCGTTTTTGAGAAGGGAATATTTATTTTCTTCTCAAAAACTTTTTCCCTCTCTGTTGAAATAAATTTAAATATGAACGACTCCCTAGGGAGGAAATCCAGCCAGTCTGCAAGCATTTGGACATAATCAAACATTGTTGAATTACTACCTGGTAAAAGAAGAAGTATAAAAAATGGAAAATTGTTTCCAGGCGTTGCCTAGTAGGTGATTTGGTTCAGCCGGATGAATCTCACCCACGTGATAAAGGTTTCAGCTCTTTCACTTCACAAAAGTCAACAGATGGAAGAGTTGAGGAAATGTGGATGTTCAAACATAGACAGAATGGTGAATGTTACACTGTGTGTAAAGTAACCACTTAAACCGACCAATGACAGGTCATAAGCCCAGTAAATGCCTAGACTCCCATATTTCCTTTTTAAAAATGTTTTCGTCTACGTTGCAACAAATTTAAATATAAACAACTTCCTAGGGAGAAAATCCAGCCAGTCTGCAAGCATTTGGACATACTCAAAACATTGTTGAATTTTATTTATGTTTAAACTTAACTTTATAATCAGAATGTTACTAAACTGTGGTAAGTGCGTTTGCCTACCATGCTTGAAGTCCCGGGTTCTATTCCTGGGTGGGATAAAATGAAATATCTGTTTTCAAATGTGATTTTACACTAAAGTATATCATTGTCCCTATATTGGCACCTGAAGCGTTAAACTGATAACCTTATTTATTTATTTTTTTACATAATGTTAATTGTAAATTGGTGGGCTTATTGCTGAGTGTAATTTTCTTAGAATCAACCAATAAAATAAAAGGTTCATTTTTATAATTCAAATTCAAACATATTCAATGTAAAAAAAACGTTTTAAAAATGTTAAAGATAGATAAAAATACCAATTAATGTATTGATATATAAATTACCTCAAATTCAATGTAAAGGGGGAAAAAAGAGGAAAAAGGAAAAGAAGAGAGATTAAGGAAGAGAAAGGAGGTGTTTCTTCAAACGTGATTTAAACAGAGATACTGTAGTAATATCTTTCCTTACCTTTCTTAAAATATAGAAATAATTGGGTAAGCTGCATTAAATTAAAAAAATAGTGCCTTACGCAGTATAAAGTAAATTTTCAAGTATTATATTTCCTTTTCATAATGGTTTATTTATTTATTTACAAAAACACAAACTCACTTCTAAAAATATAAATACATTTTTTACGTTAACGAGTTTTCCAACGTTTCACATTATTTTAAGAAAAAACACTCTAGTGAACAATAATTGAGTCTGACAACATACAATAACGGTTTTTCGTCACATTATTTTCATATATTCCTTTATAAATTACAAAATAATCATAAAAATACTGAATTCTCAAATTTTAAAAGAAACATAATACAAAATAATTGTTCACGTGTTTTAAACTAGACACGTCTGTATAAAAAAGAATATTAACATTTTTAATCATTTATTTGACCTTCATTTCTATATCGTTTACATAATTTTATATTGAAATAAATGTGTAGTTTCAAATAACGTTGAACTAAAATACTTTTTACTTTATTATGCTATCCAAATATCTATTTGTATAAAATGACAATCGTACAGTAAAAAAAATACTTTGTATAATATTAATTTATTTTTTTTAATACTTTTTTTCCAATACGTAAATTTAAATGAAAATCTAAAATACGGAAAAGATTTTTCAGGATAGTAAAATTCTTCATCACAGATAAGGGTAAAAATGAAAGAGCAATAAAATTTATTCTATGATTTTATTAATAAAGGCATTTTACCTTTTCAGTTTTGCATTAAGGGCTCTATCACAAAAGATACCCTCTAGTCAAAGGGTTTTGCTTAACTAAACCGGGATAAGAATATTATATCATCCCTATGACCAGCAGCTATAAAATCGGACATAAAATTCACTGGACCTTGAATTAAGACTTTCGGGGCAGTTGAGACGTGAGTAACGAAAGAAGACAGCGATGAAAAAAGGATAAATGCATAAATAGAATGATTTCATTTAAAAACTTACGAAACCCTTTATATATTGAAATGCAAAATATATTTTTTTCAGATAAATTAAACCCGTACATATTTTTAGAGAAAAATACTCTTTCATCATTTTTTTTTTCGTTCAATTTTCGCATGTTTTTCGTATTGCATAGGAATTGTAAATGAAATCAAAATATTCAGCTTTTAACAATTTTTTGTGGTCATAGCTGAAAATGGACGGATTTATTATTTTTGAAGTCATACCTAAAAATACAAGTTTGAACCACTTTTTCTTGTAATACTCGTAGCTTGAAACGTGTGTTTTAAACACATTTCAATGTTTTTGGATATAATATTTTTTAAATCGTAACATGAAAATGGGTACATAAGAATCTTTATATTTTTTTTTGTTTGAAACCAACACAGTTATGGTTATAATTAATAAACACAGAATAACAACAAACAACAAGATTAATTACGGGTTTCATATAGGAACAAAAATTTAAAAAAACAAAACGTACAGTTCACTAGGAGTGAAAGGAAGTGGGATTTGAAAATAGGGAAGAAAGAGAAGAAGGAAGAAGAAATATTAAGTAAATGTAAAACAATGAACAAATAAACAAAAATGAATAAAAATGTACACATACAACATACATACATAGACATACGCACATGAACAAGTATATAAACATACACATACACACATGAACATATACGCATACACAAATGCACATACATACGCGTACATATACATATATAATTAATAATAAAATAACGAAAACTAATTAATAAAACGATGAAAAATAGTAACTAAAAATTTTGCTCTTGTGACGTCTCTATCGCAATTTTAATATGTTTTTGTAACAATATTTTCTTTCGTTGAAAATGTATAGATCTAGATAGATATAGCACGATAGCGTGCTAAAATTTCTATCGTATGGCGAGCATACTCGATAGATGTGTTCATATTTATCCAAGATGCTTGATTAAAGAGTTAATTAAGACAGTAAGTTCTTTATTCAAATTAAATAAATATGATCATTTAATAATAACCAAAAAAGAACAACATTGTATTTTGTTTCTACAGTAAATATAGTAATGGCGAAAATAAATATTATCAAGAATCTCAATTTGAAATTTATCTTTACAAATACAAAGAGAATAGCTGTTTGAAGTTGACAAAAAACATCGTTTTTTGCGCACCATGGCCTTCTTGATTTCTGGTTATCCTCGTTTGTCGTTTGTTGAACGATTTAAATTTTTTTGTTGAGTAAAATATGTCTGTGTTTTCAGTTTTTTCATTGCGTTGATTATTTTAAGATATGCGACCTAAATTATTCAAAGCCAAAGGCTTTTTGGTTTGGGAATTTATAATACTTATCAACATAATCATTTATTTATATTTAAATTTATCTTTATTTTAAATATAATATCACCCTCATTTTATATCGTCCAGATATATAGTTACAATGGAACATAATTCTGAAGACAGCGGTACGGTATCACATTAACGTTGTTACAGAAGAACCCATATGTGGCGACTGCGGTAAGGTACAAATTCCTAATTGTATACTTACTACAAGTCAAGTCACTCATACTTATTTGCATACATAAGAATTACATCAACCTGAATGATGGATGTTGAAATAATGTCCGAAACGTCGATTTCGACTAGAGTAAACATAACATAAAATAATAACCTGAAAAAACATCACAAGTTTTCAATACCATTTTTTTACTAACGGAGATGAAAAAATACTGTCCAAATGTCACTATTTGAGTATTTCCTTTCCTCTTCTTCTTTTTTTTTCCACTTTTACTGCTCCTTTTAATCCTGTGTATGGAAGATTTTTCATTTTTTTCAATAAATTAATTGTTATTTCTCTTAATTTTGTATTTTATGAAATAAATAGGATTGGAACTGTAGGAAGAAATTGTTTTTAAGCAATATTGCCACCTTTTTGTATGCATAAAAATTGTACAATTTTACAAAGTATTGATTCAATTAATACTTGGACTTCAATACTCCATAAAAATAGGCTCTAACCTTCATCTTTTTAAAAATATTTTCTCTGCTGAGAAACAGTAAATATCAAATCATTATTTTTGTTTATGTAATCATTATCAATCATCAAACTCCTTTCCGACGTTACATAGGGCTCTGCATTATTAAACTTAACAGAGCGTATCACGATCATCTGTTACAAGAATATATGGTGATCAGTCGGACGCTTCAGGGTCCAGTCCAGAAACCATAAATACGTACGTATTGGCATTCTTATGATTTATACAAATATTTAAATTTTTCCATTTATAACGAGTTGTAAATAACTAACTATTAGAAAATGGGAATCTAGTTGAGGTAGAGTAGGGTTCGAACCCCGGACTTTTGATCAGTTGCCGAACTACACTACGAGGCTGTATCGAATAGATGTTTTTTTTAATAGCCAACGAGTCAAGAACGTTATTTGTCCGGCCAAATGAAGAGTACAGTTCTGTGTGTGAAATTAAACAGGAATCTTTGACGTGTGTTTTCGACTCGTTGGTTTGTAAAGGTATTATTAATATGTAAATTTTATTGTTTTAATTCGGAATTCACCTTTTGCTGGCAACCATCTCCATTTCTCGAATATTAGGTGGATTATATTTAAACATATACAACGGTTCATACCAACCCTTGTAATATATTTAAATCGTCCTTATAAAGGCATTACGACCATTTAAATATCATTTGGGTTTCTCATATTGTACAATACTATGAAGGGGTTAGAAGTAAAAATGCCACTGTCTATAATCATCGTTTTTGGGAATAAAACCAAAAGCAAGAAGATATTTCATTTTAAGTTCGACGTGTAATTGCGAACTTAGCCCTTTGATTCCTGAACATACATTCAGTGGGGTTTTAGAACTTTTTACTTTTGCCTATTTTTTCAAAAACATATTTACACAATAATCTTAAAATTAAATTCCTACTGAATCGTAAGCACACAACTCGTCAGCAGGTTCTTAAATATTGCTTCAATTGTTTCATACGTAACCTACATTGACAATAATTTTATTTAAAAAACATTACTCTTTCCTCTATCGTTCTTGCTCCAACTATAATGCTTTTTTTTCATCTATTGTATATTTTACATGCCCGTGACTCATTATTTCTGGCTGCGATACGATCCCACTTACTATTAAATGATCCTCACACTTACACACACCTGAACATTTACTCTTACACTAAAACACATCTACACTTACTCTTATACAAATACACATAAACACACCCTTTCGTTGTAACACAATTTAATAATATGTATGATTCTTATTTAAAAACTTTGCTGGTCTGTCTTTAAACCGTATCTTTTAAAAATGTCATTATATCATTGTCGACTGTTTGTTTCTTTAAAATAAATAAATAAAAAATAAATAAAAGTATTGCTAATCGAACATTAAACAGTTAGCCCTTCCATATTAATAAACCTGGTGTTGTAATCATGTACAGGTGACAAATTAAGTTGTACCAAAGTAGCGCCCTAACTAAAAATGTATATTTTAATGATATTGAAATATTGTGTTTTTGGCGGTATACATATTTATGTAGTAGCAGTTTGATCATTGAATTTCGCAAAGTTTGAATAAAATAAATATTCGTTTTATAATTCAATTATGATGTTATTAATAGCTAGAAAACCATATTGTAATTTTCTTGTTTTTTTTTAAACTAAAAATTCGTACCGTAAAGTTAGTTTTTCAATGCGATATTTTTACAAAAATACTGAAAATCCAACATTTAATATAAAATATACAACCAAACATTTAAATATATTGAAAAAAAAAATTGCCATCGTAGTAATTAAAATATTGAAGTTTGTAAAGAAGTAATTATTTTATAGAACTGAACAGGTGACAGCTCTACGCAAAACTGATCTTTGGGTGTCATTATTTGGAGTATATTACTTTTAAATGGCCAAAACTACTCAAAAACATCCAAATATGTACCGACAGTGATTAGTTGCATTACATTCATTCTTCTACAAGAGATATATATACCTATGAGTTATTTTGTACCAGGACAAATTTGTACCGTCTGGAAGTAAAGGGTTAACAATCTGAATTTGTTAAAATAGTTTTTAAAGAAAGCAAATAACTATTGATAATCATTTGTTTAATTACGACAATAATTATTTTGAATAGTCTATTAAACATACAAGAACTAGGGCAGCATTTTTTTATTTTATTTAAAAACGTATGATTAAATGGATATAACCTCAAGGAATAAATAAATAAAATAATACAAGTTACTTAAAATTGTTGGTTTATTGCACACGAAAATACAGAGATTAAACAAAGAATACTTTAAAGTGAATTTAAATACTGGTGAAGACAGAGAAGGCGAGTGACGTGTTACGTTAATGGGCTCTTATATAGGTCCATTGGGCACTGCGGTTATAGACAACCACACGTCTTTGTCTCTCACACTCTCTGGTCCCCACGCTGGTTTTAAAACTGATGAAATGTAAATAAAATAAAAAATATCCTTAACATTTATTTGAACGAAAATTATGAATACACCAAGGATTTGCCTTTATTTTCTACGAATTTTTGTAAACATAAAAAAAAAACGAACATAGCTGATTTTGATGACCACTTTACTGTTAAGCCGATGCGATTTGTTTGGCTTAACCACGTACTGCTGATATTCCTCTCGAGAGCTCACGCTTGCTTCCTTTTTTACAAAGTATCAAATCATCAAGTCATGGTGTCCACTGCTAATAATTCCTTGTTTATTTTTAAACTACGGTACGTAGACCTGACGAAAGCAAAAGCATACAAAAAGTAAGCTACAGACATAAACAGATACGTAATCTTTATCTATATATTTACTTTGTACGTGTGATGTCACCGAACTCCTCCTAGAAGGCTTAACCGATTTACGTGCGGTTTTCAAAGAAATATAGATCTTTGCGCTGTGCGTGTTCGTAGATATTAAAATCTTCAATCTAATGTGTAAAAAATAAGTAAGAAGCATAAATGTTTTATTCATCGATCTACTAGGGTTGTATTTGAGGAGAATGCATTTACAAAAAAATGTTTTTTTGTGTTTAGAAAAAGTTTGTCTTTGAATGTTTACAAACAGCATTTAATTTTTTCCTAAAATTCCTTATAATTTCTATTACAAAGGTAAATTTGTAAAAGCATTTATTTTTTTATTTTCCAAATTGTATTTTTGTATAATATAATTTTACTTTTGACACGTCACGTTTATTTTTATTTATAAGTTTAAAATCATTTTTAGTCCATATATTATATAACATTATAAAAAATTTGGACTCTAATTGGAATACAAGTAAAATGACGTTTTATACTTAAGCATTATTCTCTTTAACTGATATTTTATTTTTATTTTTTAAATTATTTGGGATTTTTACAGCTATTACAGAAAAAAAATAAGAAGAAATACATAGACAATACTAGAGCCAATTAAAAAAAAATCACTGTAAATCTAATGACACATAATATATAAGAAAAGAATAACCGTAATTGTATGTGTGAGACGTTTGTATTCATGTGTATGTGAATGTGTGTATGCGTGAATGAATGAGGGAGAGGGTACATGTGCATGTGGGAATGAATGAGGGAGAGGGTGCGTATGTGTGGGTACGCAAGTATAAAAAAATAATTGTTTAAAACTTGTAATTATATTAAAAATGGTAAAAACTTTGAAACCCTTTTATTAAAATTTAAATCAAGAAATAATTTAAATTATATTTTTTCAAAGTGTGTTAAATTTCAAAACCGTATTCTGAAAAAAAAGGCATTTTATTTTAAAATTTATTAATGTGCGATTAGTCCCATACAATATGGTAATATACGATATAATGTCAACAATAAAACAAGGTTTGACAATACGCGAACGTTGATTTAAAACGAACATACAAATACATATTATATGCACCTACATTTTATATAAATAAGAGATAATATATAAAAAACGAAATTTGCTGTGTTGTATTCTGTTGCTTTTATAAAATATTTAAAATTGAACAAAATAACCGGATTGTTGTGTATATGACTATAAATTTCAATAAATAAATCAAAATTTGGTCATTTTAAAAGGTCAATAATTTTTTTAAATAATTTTGTCAATCCTTGCAGGTGTCAATAGTTTCTCTATCCATCGCTATATCCATCTTATTTTAGAGCAACAAAATAGTGGAGATTACCGCCTTTGTTTTAACATGCCTCATGTGTCAGTTAAATAATTAATAATTGCTAATTTTATTCGTATCTCAACACCCATAAAACTGCTCGGGTTGAGATGGACAGGACACGTACAAAGAATGCCAGATGCGCGAGTAACTAAGAGAGTCATGACTGGACATCCAGGGGGTAAACGAAAGATCGGAAGACGCAGACTGTGGTGAGAGGATGATGCAAAAAAAAATGCAGCACAAATTCTACAAGTTGCTAATTGGAAAATGGCTGCTGAGGACAGGCGGAGTTGGAGGCAAAGGTTGAAGGAGGCCATCGCTCGATTTGGGCTGTAGCGCCATCGAAGAAGAATTTTCTCGAAGTAATATCTTTGTTTGTTTACCATCGAATTAAGTGCTGAAAATTAACGCGTTAATTATGGTTAGGCTAATAACAATAAACCGTTAATTTGAACAAAGAATTAGTTAGTCGGAAAATTGTGCGCTGTAAATATTATATTTCTGAGCGCCATGAAAAATGTGTTGCCAGAAACCACTATAAGGAAGAATTAGTCTTTGGGGAGTACAGGTTGGAGCAAAAACTTGGTACAAGAGAAAAAAGTAGCAGGAAGGGGGAAATACTTAACCTCATTTTTTATTTTATTTATCTTTTCTCTATGTTTTTTCATCTCAACACAACGAACTATAATTAAACGGAGTTATGCAGAAAGCCGCCAGGCAAAGAAAAGTGAAACAGAAATAATAGCATGTTTGTGAAAACAGTGAATAATCAAATCTACACAACTGTTGGAAGGTTTTTTACTTTGACAAATGATAAATAATTAATGATTTTTTTTTTTATAATTCAAAAAATAATTCAATGATGTACTAGACCGGTTTTGATGTTTTATAATGACACTACTGAACCTAAGATGTGCATTTTGCAGAAAACAGCCAGCCCTAAAAAAAGTCTGACGTATTGTATATATTTATATTAATATTAGGATACTTAACTGTTAAGAATCACCTAATTTCTTTTTTATAATAACTTTAAAAGTAATTTATTTATGTTTAAAGGGAATTCTTGAGATTTTTTAAAGATGTTTTCACGTGAGTTAGCGAACAACTTAAAATACAAATTGTTTTTAACTGAAACGTGTTTGTAATAACAATGCATTAATGCTACATTTTAAATATACTCTTTAAATAACTATATAAAATAAATAAAACAAGGAAAATAAAATATATTCCTATATAGCAAGAGCGTATTCTAAAAAAAATAAATCAAAACAGAACAGTAAATTCATAGCTAAAATGAGTTGAATTTACTTAACTAGTGGTGGGGGGTGTTTTTGTTTAAGACCACTCCTACGTCTCCTCCAATACCTGATACTGATAGCATTCACATTCTACTGCACGCCATCCAGCCGTTGGAGTTTGAGTCTACTAACCTTTCGTCTTCGGGCTTTGTGTGAAGTTTTTTATTGGGCCTCTCTTTTAAAAAAACATAAAGAGACTCAAATAGTAAAAAAATCCTGCTCCGGAAAACTTTTTTGGATACAAAGAACAGATTAATATCATAATATAATACAATGTTGATTAGCATAGCGGCAGTCTTTCCAACAGGCATGACCATCAGCAGGTTGGTTCTGTATATTGGAATATGAAACAATCTATGTTGACGCTGTTTTAAGTAACTATGAGGAACATACTAGTCAATGCTTATCATAATCTCAGAATTATCAACCATCCGCGCAACAATCAATACAAATGGGTAGTCAAATACACATTCCTTCTAGCATACCCTAGAAAAACTTGGTCGGGTAGAGCCAATGATAAAACCCGCACTTTCTCATGTAGAGATACTCAGAAACTTCTTTTGGATTTTCTCTATCGAACTTCAGTTCATGTGGCCCCCAAATCATCGAGCCACTCTCGAGTCTACTTCGCACCAAGGAGTTGTAAAGAGTTCTTAGTATGCAGGTATTTTTGAAAACCCTAGCAGTACGCCAAACGAATTCTAACATCTTCAATCCTTTTTTTTTGCACCACAACAGGCCAAGAGGCCCAATTACAGTGGTGAATTACATCACAGAACACCCAGGCTTGAGAAAAATCACATTTAATTTTTGTGTTCTCACCGGGAATCGAGCCCGGAACCTTCCGTGTGTGAGTCAAGTGTCTTGACCACTGCACCACGGAGGCCACTGATTGCCTCAATATATGTTGTCATCAAACTCAGTTCCCCAAAGCTAAATTGAAAATTGCTGGGGATTTAAATGGTTGAAATATTTTATAAATAATACCCATCCACAATTCTTTTTTCTTTTCTTACTCATATGGTGTCCGTGCTGCTTGACTGTGGAATCATCTCACATCCACCATTGTTACTACAGTACCTCTGTTTAAATCACGTCTGATGAAACATCTCCTTTCTCTTCCTTAATCTCTCCTTTCTTCTTTTCTCTTTTTTCCCTTTTCCCATTGAATCATAGTATTTATTTAAGATAATTTGTATACAAACACATTTATTTCTATTTTTGTATATCTTTAGCTTTTTTTATCTTTATTTCCTATTGAATATGTTTTAACTTGAATTATAAAAAAAAACGTAAATTTTATTAGTTGGTTGGAAGAAATGGCCATTTGGTAATAAACCCGGCAATGTACAATAAAACTTATTTACAAAAAGTCAAATAAATAAATAGTAAAAATAAAAATCTTAAAGAGGTCATCGTGATATACCTTCACACTTGGCGCACCCAGTACAACGAAAGCAAACATAATGTGTGTATACGGTATATAATTAACACAAGTATATTTATGAAGGAACAACACTTACTACAGACTAAGCTTCCTCAAGGGATGATTTTATATTCGGAGCCATCATTAGGATATATTGCATTCTTTATTTACGCGCTTTATCATAAAACGTGTTCTTTATTAAACACCACGTCTCTTTAAATATGGAATAATTTCAAAGAAAAGAATTAAATGTATTCACTATGGGCTGGTTACATAAAAAACGATTAGTTAAATGAAGTTACTTTCTCGGCTCAATCGGTTAAATATATTTGACCTGTGTCCAGGCGGAAGAAGAATACAGCTCTGCGTGTGAAAAAAAAAACAAAATTCTGGACGAGTGTTTTCGACCCGCTGCTCTCAGGTAAAAATCCTAAAAAAAAAATCTAATTTAGAAAGGTTCGCTTCGTGTATTGGCGCGTTTGCCAACCATGCTTGAGGTCCCGGGTTCGATCCCTTGGAAGGTAGCAATGAAATATTTGTTTTTTAAGACGGTTAAAGTATTTCGTTTCATTGCACTGGCACCTGAAGCGTATGAGTGGTCAGCTTACCTACCCAAAACAAACTGCCAAAATACGCCGCTATGCACCATTGGGTGAAATAAAATTATGATGATGAAAGCAACGTACAATTTTAAGGGTAAGTTTTATAATAATCTGTAAGTAAGCTTGATACTTAGGGCCTTACTTATAAATCGTGTATAAAGTTAAGCTTGAGAATAGTGGTAGAATAATGATGGTATAGCAAAAAGTATTACTTATAAACCTTGCATAGAGTTAAACTCGGTTTAAATCTGGGATAGCGACCATAGAAACTTATAGCTGCACATTATATGGTATAACGCAGGAATAAGCACGCGATCTCTCAAACGTCATATTTTCGGTCATATCGATCAAAATGGATAGTTTATCAGATTTTTCAATTTTAAACAATTTAGAAGTCCTACCTTCTCAATGCAATTCAAGTGGTTTTTTATTAATTTGTTTCAATAATTTCTGAAAGGTTATATGTTTTGGTGTGTTTTAATTAATTGTGATAAAAAAAGAAACACGAATAAACTAAAGAACTCGTTTTTTCGTTTTTCTCTTCTTCCCAATTTTGATTTATTTTTCTATCGGTTTTCTCCTTGTTCTCCATTACACTGACAGTAGTCTCGATTTGACTTTGACGTTTGTTTGTGTTGTTATAAAAGTTACTGCGCACGCGCACATATCAGTGTTGACTGTTTAAAAAAATTAAGCATGAAATAACCTGTGAATTGTAAAAAATATTTTTAAGTAACCTTTTTTTTATATCGGTTATAAATAGTTAAACCGGGTTTATTTATTTCTTAATGTAAATCTGGTATAAGGAAATCTCATAAGTAAGGCCCTTACAGTAATAACACGTAGCTGGCTAATAGAGTCACCCATATGGAGAAAAAACATTAAATGGCCATAAAACAGGCCGTAGGTACTCGGGTCGAGAATTTCAAGTGCAAACCGAAACCATCCGTTACACATTTGTTGTTAAACTAAAAATCAATCTAAAACCAAACCAAATATTTTGGGTGGCTTTTGTTCTGTGCAATAGAGCCAAAGGGCTTCTCTATTGATTTATCACTCTGAAACTTATAACAGTTTTTAACTACCTACTTTTGGTATATCAGCCGATTTTAGCGTTTCAGGAACGTCAGTAGCGTTGCGAGTCGTTAAAATAATAGTTAAATTGTAACTACCCGATTTCGACACTGACACTGGTTGGACACAGATTGCCTGCAGTGGAAACCGGCCCAAGTGCTTGGCTATAGTGGCACGGTATGCATCACCTTGCCGGCCCCGCGCGCTCACTATGGACACTACCCTGGTTTACTATATATTTGAGTTTACCGCGCCCGCACCGCGCCACAAATGCTTCGCCAATGTAGCCAAACACTGGCTTGATATTTTTACAGGGCATCCATTGTACAAATTTTCAAAAACCGAATCATTGGATGTTTTGTTTTTTATTCAAATTTCACGTCTCTTGATTAAAACCACCTACATTTATATGTATGTAGAATGTGTATACATATATAAGTATAATATCCTGGATTTAAGCGAGGTTACAGAAGTATTTTTTTCAACCCACGCAATACAAATAACACTTGAAAATATAGGTCAGCATCGTTAAATCTGATTCAGGATTCTATTTAATAACAAGCTGTATCAATATCACCCCTAAAATTGCCATTGCGGGAGTCAACCCCGTTTATAATGTTTGACGTCAGTTCCACAATGAGAAACAAATTTTTGTTAATTTTTTTATATATAAATTATAGATTTGTGGCTTTTTTGCCAAATTCCAACTTCTTTCAACCAACTGATAAAATAAAGGTGTTATAAAGATTATTTAAGTTTTCATATTTATCCGAAAAATTTATTATTTATAAAGTATTATTGTAGCATTATTTTTCTTTTTCATTATTACCTAGCTAAATACTAGCCACTCTGTGTTTATGTTTTTTTTCTTTTTAATTTAATTTGTTATATTTATATTTAGAACATAAGATTTTCTCACGTTAATTGTTATCTTTTATTTGTCATCTTAGATATGTTATGTTTCTTTTTTACTTTTTTGTAATGTAAAAATCATGTAATGATAAACGAAATATAATAATCTCTTCGCTCTTATTACCAAACCCGAGTAATTTACGAATTATGGAGTCAATCAAATTAAGATCCGCCAAAATGAGTACTTAATAATCTGAATATTTACTATTTTATTTTAACATATAACAACAGAGATAAAGAACATTTGAGAGTAGGTAATATAAAATTCTAGGCATCTACGGGACTTATGAACTGTCATTGGGTGGTTAAGGGGCTTCTATATTACCTTCTCTAAAATGTTCTTCATCTCGGGGAGATCAATCCAGTCCTTGTCTATAATAATTTAGACAAACTCAAAATATTGTTGATATTTTATATTACTTATTTTGCACCACAACAGGCCATGAGGCCAACTTACAGTCGTGAATTATTGCACAGAACACCCAGACTTGAAAGAAATCACCTTTTATTTTTTATGATCTTACTGGAAATCGAACCCGGAAATCCGCGTAAGAAGCATGCAACACGGGGGCCGCAATGATATTGAGATATTAAAAATATTTATTTATTTTTTATTTATTTATTTTGTTCATTAACGCCCATAGGGCATTTACAAAAAAAATTAAATACATGTTAACATACTAAAGAATAAACACAGAATATACGGAAAAATATGTGAAATTAGTTAGAAAGGATATAATAAAAAGTTATACAAAGAAAAAAAAAATAATAACAAAAATATGCAAGAAAAAACAGTAAGCATTTAAACAAAAAAAAATCTGTAAAGCAACCAAAGTAAATAAAGTGTTACGGTAAGCAAGAAAGATTAATTTAAGTTAAATTAATAATCAAGAAAGCATATATTATCGCAAAAAAAGAAGATATAAAAATAATTACATTTGAAATGCGTATTTGCCAATACTACAATGCAATTCGACAGAATAGTTAAAAATAAAAAACATGTAGAAGGTAAAAAAAATAAACAAGTAGGTATTTTTTTAATTTATGGAATTGAGTGGTCAATAATAGTTTGACGAGCAGCTACAAATAAACTTGGTATTGTGGACTTATAAGATAATAAAGTATTGGACAGAATGTCTGCATGTTACCTTACCTATGCAGTCTCGGTATCAATGATATGAACGGAATTCAAGGCATTTACGCGGTTACCTACCAATGACTGATTTAAGTGACATTCACCATGAATATATATTTTTTTATTTTATTTATTTAATTCATACAAAAATGCATATTACAAAAAAAAACAAAACGTATCGCTTACACTTTGAGGCCAAGAGCCCTGTATTGAGTTGGGATACAACAAAATGGAAAGTGGAAGCATGCATATTATTAAAGAATACGAAAAAATATATAGATTACATGAACATAAATTTCAATGAACATCTGGACAACACGCTTAATAGTATAGAATTTGTGCAATGTCGCGCAATAGTCTCCTGCAATGGTCTCTTCCCTTAGACAAAATCCAAACTTGTACATTTCTCCTGAAAATGGCTTTCGTTTTGGAGAACTTAATTTATAAAATTTAATTTTTAAACAGATAGACACCCTTTTTTTTAAAAATAATTAAAATTAAAAATGAAATGCATTCTGCAAATAAATCTTGTTTTCGTAATATCAGCAAATGTTAATTTTGATATTCTTTTCTTTTTCTTTTCTTTTCTTTTCATGGTCATGTCATACCATATTTATATGCTATAAACTTATTAATAATTCAAAAAGAAATGGCCCACGCTCAGACGCTGAAGTCTTTGTGGACATTTTTTCCAATTTATGGTATAGCTTAATTTTAAAATTTATTTTGTTAAGTGTATTTTGTAATTAAAATCCTATGTGAATATATGTATTGAAAAATAAACATATAAAAAAAAATATATTAAAAAAAAAATATTTTTTCAAAAATATTTTTCCAATTCTATCTATGCTTTATTGATTTCTATTAAAAGTTGATACTGTTTTTACTTTCAACTTTGCCAGTAGATACTCGTATGACGAATGTAGAATTAAGTACTGGTGGAAATAAAAATTCGTGAATCGGAAAATTTCTTCGATTCTCAAGTTTGCAATAAGCAAAGTATGAACGCACACTTAAATACTCAAATGACTAAAAATTATTTAATGGAAACTTAACTATCCTTCTTCAAATTGTTAAAAATTCGATTCCGAATCCATTCATACCATTTTATGTTTTGTTCGGGGGAAAACAACCGACAATTGAGTCACAAATTAAAATTTAAGGGTTTTCTAAACGGTACTAAATAGTACTTCGATAGTTGCTGGTTAAAGGCACTTGAAATTTGAAGTTAAATTCAGAGCTCGTCGCAACCCTTAGTCGTCGTGATCGGTCGAAATTTCGTTCCGAAAAAGAACCGAACAATACTGACAAATATTCGAACCACGATCCCTAAATTTACTCTGATTCTCATCGGATAAAGAAGATGAAAGATAAAAACGAAAGAAGCTAAGTAAAAAAGAGACGGGGCGAATAGGGGGTAAGTAAACAGACGTTTCCTCCGAACCTTGAAATCCGCAAAGAAACATTCTAATTAAATATGTTAATCCATTTTTGGTCAGAGTAAACAGACTAGAGAGATTGATTTTGGAGGACATAAGCTTTTACAATTTCGTTTGTAATCTTCGAGAGAGTAAGTAAAAGGAATAAATTATTCCGAAGCAATCGATTACCTTTAATATTAAGCTGAACTAAGCATTATGTGGAATAAAATCTGAATCATGCGAAATTTTAGGATATCGAACTGAGATTAAGCCCAGTTAGTATTTTTTTTGGAAAATTATCAGGAAATAAAAAATAAAAGTAACGTTATACTAATACGGAAAAAAGAGCGCTGGCGGCCGGCGCGTTTTTTTGTCAAAGCAATTAACTTTGCTGGACATATTTATGTAAGTTTTTATAATAACGCCTGGTACTCAATCCAGCTAATTAGAGTTTTACTGTAATGTTTTTTGGTTCTTTAAAAAGCTACAAAGTCAACCCAAAGTTGAAAACCCATTATTGATAAATATTTCCAGAGAAATAGATAACCTTTTTTGTAAAGGTATAAAAATAAATATGCAGGGCTAAACATTTACAATTTACATGTCATTAGTTTTCTAATTTTTAAAAAATATTTATCAATGTTGATTAATGGGTTGGAGAGTTCAATTAGTGTTTGTCTACAAAGATTTGGACATACGTTAAATATTACTATAAACTTTTGTTCCGGAAAGTTCCGGGTTCGATTCCCGGTGAGAACACAAAAATTAAAATGTGATTTTTCTCAAGCCTGGTTATTCTTTAATGTAATTCACCACTGTAATTGGGCCTCCTAGCCTGTTGTGGTGCAAAAAAATGAAATGAAAATGAAAAGTTAGTATTGGATATACATGAGTATTTTTTAATTATTTATTTAACACTTTATATACATTTACAATTTATGTACGAATAAGGGCGGGCATTTTGCCTTAAGGCAACTTCTTCCTACCTACCCAAGCCGTTCAGTTTGAGAAAATTACAAGTATATGAACATATTGAATCTTACATACTGAATCTCTTTAGACAAAATTAAAAGAGTTTTATACAAAATAAAAGATATACTAAAAAATATAAAGAATTAACACTGAACTATGAAGAGAGGGGGTGGGAAGGAAAGAAGAAGGATAAAGGAACAAATAAAATATTTAGATAGTGACATTTTAATCTTGATTTAAATGTGAATAAAGAAGAGGCATCTCTAACATTAGTGGGTAGATTATTTTACAATCGAACAGCTACTACAGTGAAAGAAGAGACAAGAAAATTGAAGCGATGAAACGGTATTAAAAGGGTTCTCTCGTTACTAGAACGAAGAAATAGTCCGTGTTGTGATATAGGTTGGATAAGCTCTTTCAAATAAACAGGCGAAGTGGGATTATTTAAAATATTGTAAAGAAGTGATAAAATGTGAATGTTTTTTCCATACCTGATACTAAGCTAGTGTAGTTGCGTGCGATATTCGGATATGTGGTCGAGTTTGCGAAGATCAAAGATTTAACGTGTACAAACATTCTGCAATCGGTTCCAACTTATCAAGTTATTCAGAGTTAGCATCTGGATAACATACATCTGCATAGTCAAGTAGTAGGAGAAGTAAGCTCTGGACTGATTTTTGCTAAACATTAATTGGCAAGAAATTCTTCAATCTTTTGATTGAATGCAAACTGCTATAAAGTTTACGACTAACTTCGTTAACCTAATCGTATTGAATATACTCTACAAGGAGTTGAAAAAGAGTATAGGTCATGGGGTATTCCACGAACTCTTAATTCGGGCAATCGATTCTCAGGTTTTTGAGTCCCAAAATATTCAATAAGGTCCCCCCCCCCCGTTCAATTAACTAAATTTAAAAAAAATATATATCTGGATTTGGGTAATAAGTCTAAAAATTTGTTAAAATACATTTCACATAAAAAAATAAAAAGTACTATGGTTTATATTGTATAATTACTCTTAAAAGACTGTGGCAAATAACCGCTTTGCGTGCAGTAATGTAACATCGTGTTACCACAAGCAAAAGATGGAATATTCTACGGTTCAGACATCTGAAAAAAAATAAAATAGTAATAATTCCTTTACCATTTTCCTTTCGAGAATTAATAAACTATTATTCTTTATGTAAAACAGTCAAGTTCATAAATATATGTGATCTTACGGGGAATCAAATATAAAGATGAAAATCATTGCAATGTGGCATGAACAAATGAATTAATAATCATGATAGAAAAATGTTTTTTGGTTGAAATTTCCAAATATTATTTCCCTATAGATGATACCAAGTTAAAGAGATAGCATTGTTATACACTGCGTATATTTGATGTACTTTGCGATTTCCAATTTATCGCAGGTTTTGTGCCACCTTGTACATTATAGTAAGCGATCGATGCTACAAATTTCTACAAACAAGACAAATACAGCAGGCGAGCTGTAAATACATCAACTCTTCAGACTAATCGATGGTCAGAAGTCATAAATAATACAATTATCACAATTATTGTCAATTTTTATTTAACCGTTGACAGGTCTCACAAGGACAAAAGAGTTACTATGGAATATGAAATTATTAGCTCCGTTTACCCGAACTCCAGCCATCCGGATTGCCAAACATTCAAATTGTTATCAGGGAATGAAAAATAAAAGAGGTTTTTTTAATTTTAATTTAACTGTGCGATAGGGAAATATCACATTTTTTGGAATTTTAAATTTATAAGAGTCTGTAAATAAATTACTGTCGAGTGAAATTTAAAAAAATATATTTTATTTGTTATTAGATAAAAAAAATATTTCAAAACTTAAAATGTTAAATTCCTGCAAAAACTGCTCATTTCTCTGGCCACGCTCCTAATACGTCTAAATTCGGTTTAATTTTGAACTTCGTTTGTGACCGTTTAAAATTAAATACATCATCGTCATGAATCTTGACGTCACAATTGTCAAGGACACACATGTCGCGTTTTTGTAAAGCTATAATATTTTACAATTTTTTTTTTAATTGCATGAAAACATTTCTCCACAATATTCATATTGATTTTGAAAATACAATGTATTCTTCTAAATCCATTTCACGTGTTTTCATCGATATTCGTGGTATTGCTATTTTCCTATTGACTTTGCTGGACATGATTAAGTATGTTTTAATGTAGTTCCAACTCGCCGTATTATTCATAAAGCAATAAAATCTCGTACTCATTAATCCGAATAATTGGAATTTTACCGTATTTATTTAGTAACGGACATAGTACAATTCATACATAGATCACTCAGATCAAAAAGTGAAAAATTTCAACGCTTATCAGTTCATGGTTTACCTCTTCGTTCTAATACTCAAGGCACTCTCTTAATACCCATTCACAATTCTTCTTTCTTCTCTAACTCATATGGTGTCCATGCGGCTCGACTGTGGAATAATCTCCCGTCTACCATCAAAGATATTACTACATTATCTCTGTTTAAATCACGTCTGAAGAAACTTCTCCTTTCTCTTCCTTAATCTCTCCTCCTTTCCTCTTTCCTCTCTTTTCCTTTTTGAGTAATAGTTTTGATTTAAGGTAATTTATAAACAAATATGTTTATTTCTATTTTTATATATATTTAGCTGTTTAATCTTTATTTTCTATTGAATATGTTGTGTAACTTGAATTATAAAAATAATACCATTAATTTAATGGTTGGTTGGAAAAAGTTGCCATTTGGCAATAAGCCCGCCAATGTACTTATAACATTACGTACAAAAATAAATAAAAAAGACAAATCCGAAAATATTTTTTTAATTTTTGACGCGTACAAAGTGGATGGTATATTATGTTTCGTATGGGATGAAACACGGATCGGAAAGATTTCTGCCGAAATACGTACTTTCTTTCTGAAATACATTTTAAATTTACCTTCAAGTCTGACTCATGTAGCCAATTTTTTTGATACGTGTGGACGTCAAAACCGAAAACAATTTCTAACTCTTACTCCACTGAATGCAGTAAATAATTGTAAGAACATTCAACTTATAGATTTAAAATTTAAGAGTTGGGTTCATCATATAAATAACGAGCTTTATTATTGCGATGGCGAGACAGAAACCTCGACCATATTCTGTTAACACTTTAAAAAACAGCGATGTATTTATCCCATAGGATGTTGCATCGACAATGTTGCCAAATATTAAAAAATACATCTTTGATATTAATGTAAACTTGCACAAAACAATATGGTTAAGGTGAAGATAAGAAGATTCCGTTTGTAGTACAGTTTTAATACGATTTAAAGGAAAAAGACATTCATCAAATTAATATTTCCCAAAGCGGGCGACGATGCGGCGACAAACTAAATTGGGATTCACTCTAGAGAAAAGACTATTGGACCATTTTTTTAATCCCGGTATTTTTTCGATATTACAATTTCAAACATCGGAAACCCGGTATTTCGATATTTTCTTATTATTTTTGATAAATATTTAATAAATGCTCAAAAAGAATCATCTTTTTTGTTTCGCTGTTTTCAGTTTTCGGGTTAAAATCGTTGTAAAAGTTAAAAATCCGGGAAATAAAAGTGTTTCATAGTAAATCAAAAATAATTATTTAAATTCACTGTTTGCTTCTGAGGTCTTCAACTTTAAATCAAACTTATGGAGGAACGTGTATTTCAAATGCAGCAGTGACATCTTTGATCTAAGAAATACATAATATATTTTTTGAAACACACTATGGTATGTTTTTTAACAAATTCATCAAAACGTAAAATATTTATGCAAACAATACAAAAATTATGAACTTTTAAAGCGCCGTGGCGCAGTTGGTAAGACGGCCAACTGTGAAACTGTCGTCGCGGGTTCGATTCCCACCAGTTGGAACGAAAAGATCTAAGAAAGATTTTTTTCTCAATTGGTCTGGGTATTATGGTGTAATTTTCATTACCTCTTTTCATATCTCTTCTATCCCACCTGCTGACAAGCCTCTAAAAAGAAACTAAGCGGGTTACTCCTTTTTAAAAAAAAGCTAGCCCGTGAGCATTAAATAAAATCTAAACTAAATAAGATATTCAGCGTGTTGTATTCGGCGGGCATGGCTTCTAGTAGAAATGTTACTAAAACGACTAGGAAGCTACTGTCGCTACTGGCGCTAGTGACGGATTTTGGTTGAACGAAATCAATATTCTGATTTCTGATTGGTTGTACGAGCGGAATGGCGTATGGCGTGATAGAGAATCGCGCTTGAAGTTTGATACATCAAAACCAGACAATATAAAAAAAATCTCATCTGATATCGAAATCCCGGTAATCGAGAAATCAATATCGGTGTTTTCAATATCGCGTTTTTGGTCCGATATTCCGGTGTTTTGATACTATCGAAAACTTGTATCTATGCTCTATTTCACAATAGAGCCAAAGTAACGCTCTATAATTTACATATCCGATATTTAAAAAAAAAAACTTTCTCTCGCTTCAGCATTTGGAGGGAATTTCTAATGATAACAAAAATATGTATGAAGATCTACTTTCGGTATCAGAGTCAACGATCGTAAACCGAGATGATAAAATTTCTGATTCGAAGTAGTTTTTTCATCAAATAATACTTGTTAATGTATCACCTAACTATTATCAATCGGTCTCGCAGTGTAATGGTCAGCGCGTTTGTCTACCATACAAGAAGTCTCGGGTTTGATTCCCGATATGGTTGATACGAAAGTTTTTTTTTTAAAAGGGGTGTTTTTTACACTAATAGTTCCTGGACTGACTATACCTGAAGCGTTAGACTGATCATCTTACCTTCATGTAAAAAAAATGATCAAGATACGCAGCAATTGGTGTACCAATCTAGTGCCCATTAGGTGCGGAAAGGGAATGATAATGATGAGATTATCATCAAAGGTTCGTTAAATTTCAAAAATGATTTTTTTATAACCATGCCAAAATGTTTTAACTACTTAAACAACTTTTTTTTAAATAATTGTACACTACGCAATTTGGGAAACTACTTTTTTTAAGTTAAAAAAGCAAACTATAGTATGGAATTAAAACCTTTTTTTTCAAAAGATAAACTCAAATTTACCAAGTCTTGCAAACTTTCAATTTTAAGTTATTTATGGAGATTATTTTAGCATTAACCCATCTAAATACTGCGGATGCCTCCTGAAAGCCTTAACCACGCTAGCCTATTTTACAAGGAATTTCACTATTATATTGACGTCCTCTGTTTGTCAATGATTCCTGTCAGAACTGCGGGATACAAACCTGACTTAGGAGGATGCACAGAAGTCGACGGAGAGGCCTGAAAGCTATTTGTAGATGCCACACCAAAAAAGCTTGGACAGATGCAGGACATTAATATTATACAATGGACTTGAACACTACACTGATATTTTTGAACACATAAAAAAAATAATCATAATCATTTCCCAACCACACCTAATGGTGCATAGGGCACCACATTAATTACTCAACCGCAGCGTATCTCGATTATATTTTAGTGTATGAAGGAAAGACAATCCATCTAACGCTTCAGGTTCTAGTCCTGGGCCCGTATTACTCGTATAATGGCAAGTTAACATTTATCTTCAATTTTATCTACAAAGCAAAATTGAGTTTTTAATATGAAAAACAGAATACGTATCCATTTTTTTTCTAAATATATTTAATTGTAGGTCACCAAAGAAGATGTTTTGCATTTTCAGACAAATTAAAACATTTTCGTACATAAAATTCGATTTAATTTTATACAGTCGAAGATAACATTATAGTCGGGGCTCAGGAAATAAATAATATTCTATTGCAAAACCAGAGATGCCAGGAGGCTCTTTGTGGACTCCATATGCACGAACTACGGAGCGGACATGAAATGATGATGATGATAACCGTCT
The DNA here is from genome assembly GCF_059751315.1 of Micrasema longulum. Classification (NCBI taxonomy): domain Eukaryota; kingdom Metazoa; phylum Arthropoda; class Insecta; order Trichoptera; family Brachycentridae; genus Micrasema; species Micrasema longulum. The sequence continues at coordinate 102,784 of NW_028279429.1, read as the reverse complement.
TATTTGGTTTATAAATTTAAACATGGTAAAATTTTCGTAAGGTGTGTTAACAAAATTTCACTAATTAATAAAAACACTTTGAACCTTACAGGTAATAATTGGATTGTTAATTAACACCCTTATAAGACAAGGTTCAGTAAAAAAAAACAAATGCTATTTTTGTCGTGACAGTAGGCACCTTTATTATGATAATAACCGCCGCTTTCGTCCATTTATAAAAAATATACCTAGGTTTGCTTGTTAAATTATTCATACTCTATTTCTTTTCTATTTTTGACACAGTAAGCATTGTTATTACCATAAATGTAAGTAAATATTTGTAAATCCCCACTTAACGACTTTTTTATGCCTACCGGCTTAGAAACGTGTCGGTCTCTTAGTAATTGCACAAAAATATAAAACCAACTTGCAGTTCATACACATTCGCAGTTCGCACGTGTACTTTTTGCTCGATGCTATAAAGCATCCTCTCGCTACATTATTTTATAAAAAAATGTGTGAATTGTTGAATTGTGAACATATCATAGTAAAAATAAAAATATGTTTTTATTACGTAAGTGGTTATTTGACAGAACGTTCCTATATTGATTTATTATTTATGTAAAACATTGTTTTATCTCTCATCAAAATATTGTTAATAAATCCACCTGGTCCATGAAGAAGTATAGAAATTGAAAAAATAACATTTTCAGGCGTTGCCTAGTGTGTAGGTGAAATTATTCAATTAAATGAATCTTACCCGCATAAATAAAGGTTTCAGCTCTTTAACTTCACAAACATCAACAGATGAAAGAATTGAAGGAATATAGATGTTCAAATATGGGCAGAATATTGAATATATTTTCGTTATTTTCTTAGGTTAACATTTTCTTTTAATTCTTTTTTTAAATTTTTTTTACATTTTTAGAACTTAATTTTAATATGTACTTTTAATTTTCTTAGTATTTTTATGTTTTCTGTAGATAAGAATTGAAATTTTCGATTTACTGTGTTTAATGTTTAATATTGTTTTGATTACATTTATGATCATATACTATTTACATATATTTGTTTAATTTTTTTCTTATATTTAAAATATATTACAGTAAATTGCTATTTCTTTTATTTATTGTTTAATTTTACTCTTATTTTCTTACTTTTAAAAAATTATTTCTTTAAATTATTTTTATCTGTTCATTATTTTTATTTATTTAATATTCATTATTTTATTCGTATACAGTATTATATCTGTACTCTTTTTATTTGATTAATTATTAAAACTAATGTCTGAGCACCCGATGACAAACTATTTTTAAATAGTTTATCGGGACAAAATATATTTTAATACATTGTTTTCTTTATAATGTATTAATATTGCAATAATGTGTACATTTTATTGAATAAGGACTCTATAAAAAGAAACAACTTAAATTTGAACAATTTTATAATCACTGCCATGATAATCATAATGTCATTTTTTTATCTGATTTGTAGCATTTTGGCTTGTACTCTCAGTACCCCCTTTTTTAATTTTAAATTATAATTAATTCATTAATATTTAAAGCATTAACTTTGTGATCAAACCTTTTACTTAATGTTATTAAATATTTTTAGCTAACCACTTATCGACTTTTCAATGTCTACTGGTTTCGAGACATACCTGTCTCTTCGTCAAGATTAATTAAATTAAATTAAATTAAACCAACGTGCAGAAATTGATATTCGTGCTAACGAACATATAAGGTGTCTTCACAACAACAATTTCTCCGGATTCGCAAATCACCTAATCAATTTTAATCATGATTTTTATAAAAATGCCAGAATTTCAAACGAATATACAAATAATAAAAGGTTTAAACTTAATAATATAAGAATATTTCACTTTAGGAAAGCTTGAAAAAATAATGTTCCTTTCATTAATAATTAAACAACATTTCAATATAGCCCGTTTTACGATGTACTATTGGAATGGTCACCCTAAACCCATTAAACTCAAGCTTTTTCTTCCATCTCTTCTCCTTTTTTTCAATTATTTCTCAAACATAAAATATGTTCATAATCTAATCAGTGCATGTTTTTCCTAATCATTAATTTAACGTAGTTATGCAGAAAGCAGCCAGTCTACAATTTCGAAAAATTGAAATATTGGTTTTATTGGGTGCAGTAAGGTCAATTCTATGTTCTGCTAAAAACATTCAGGCCACTTTCATACAAAAAACTGTAATAACAATTTTCTAAAAAACGGCATTTCTCGATTTGCAGAAAACACCCACAGCTCTAGAAAAATCTTACGGTACTTGAAAACTACTACCAAAACTGATAAAATACGTAATTAGATACTTATTTTAAATATAAACTCTAATGTATTAATTGTTTATCATCTTTCAAAGTCAAAAACATTCCTACTGTTGTGGAGATTAGATAATTGACTATTTTCACAAACGAGCTATTATCTCAGTTTTACTTTTCTATGGCTGGCTGCTTTCTACATAACAACGTTCAATTGTGCTTATTAAAATGCATGTCGTGCTGGTTTTATATTTTAGTGCAACAACTATGTTGAAGGTGTATAGTGGGTTTTGCATGTTGGTTTAATTGGTGTCCTGATGAAGAAGCGGATACGTCTCGAAACCGGAAGACATAGACATGTCGGTAAGTGGTTATATACAAATATTTTATAACATTTAGTATAATTTATTTATTTTACCAAAATGACATTACAAATAGTAAAATATTTAAGGCGTCACATCGGGATAAAACTTCAAATCAGGAACCCTTGGGCAATAGTTAAACATTATTAAGGTATAATACTCTCCCATAGCAAGAGTATTTACCTCTTAAGCTAGGGTTTCCTATGACAGCGGTGCCCGTATTTTAACGGCCGTAGTGAACGGTGATGCAGTGGACAGCCGTCGTAACGGTGACTAGAGTGTGGTTTCCTATGAAAATGGTGTTATTAACACTATTTAACACCGTTTCCCTGGGAAATCACTCTCTAGTCGACGTAACGACGGCTGTCCACTACATCACCGTTCACTACGGCCGTTAAAATACGGGCACCGCTGTCCTAGGAAACCCTAGCTTAACACAAAGTTTTCCTGATGAGAAAGATGTCGATCTCCTAAGTGATAATGTTCAGCTGCCTGACTGCTCTTTCAATCGGCATAACCAGATGCAGGTTGGTTCTAGAAGTCAGGAGGTAAAACAGGCTGTACTGACACTGTTTGAGATAACTATAAGGAACATAAAACTTGATGCTCTTTAAAATGCCCTTGTTTTCAATAAAACCTCGTATCAGTCTGAAAAAATAGGTCAGTGTGAACTCATCCCTTCTAAGGTGCAAACTGTTGATTCCAAGCATGCCCAAAAGAAATCCAGTGGAATAGAGCCACGAATAACCAGCATACTCCCTCGTGTAGAGGTACCTCAGATTTTTTTCTGAATCCCTCCAACACGAGAGAACATCTCGCCTCGATCGGCCTTTAGGTTAAATATGTCTATCATATTCCAACATCTTTACGAAATCGATAACTGACAAAGCTCAGTATTATTTATTCTGAATACATTACCCAAAATGGTTAAACCAAACCAAATGTTGATTATTCCAAATTTATCGGAACCATGAAACTACGAGAACAATATGCCGATATTCCAAGATTCATTACATCTGACGTATTGAATACAATTTAGGAATTGTAAATTAGATTTACCAAAGCAGAATATTGCACAGAGCCAAGTGGATATAAATGTTATTAAATATTAAGAAACCGTAATTTATATATGTAGGAAGGCTATTCAATAACCGAAAGGTAAATCTTATGTATCTCACATATGAATTATATGTGTGTACGTACGTGTCAGTTTCAAACCTTTAAACGAGAATTTAAACAGGAATGAAATATAAGGGGAGTAAATTATAAATAGATTTTTGATTAAGTATTGTTTGCTTACACACGCTTCCCAGTTCTACGATTTAGACGTTATTTTATTTAAAAATATTGTTTGAAGCAACAATTTTGTTTATTATTATGTTACGTAAGTGAACTACGTGTTTTTTTAATGTAAAAAAACTTTAATATTATGTTAATAGAATTTGTATAAAACCACTCACCGACTTATCTGTCTACCGGTTTCGAGACGTAACCCGTCTCTTCGTCAGGACAACAACACTACACCAACATGCAAATACCACTACACACCTTCACCATAGTAGATTTGCAAAAATATAAAATCGTGTTCAAACATGTTCAAGCCGACTTCTGACAAATGTGTAATATAAAGTTTTTAGGGTATTTATATATTTAAACATTTTAGTGACTCTAGTGACAAAACCTAATAATTTGAATGCATCACCCGTAATATGCCTGACATGTTAAGTTTAGTCGAGTTTACTATTTAAAAGAACACAGAAGTCCCGAGTTATTTGAACATTATTAATAGATTTGGTAATAAGGTATATTGATGATGAATGATATTAATGTTTCGAGTAAAGGTAATATGAAAGCATTTGGATATGTTTAAATATAATTTATTACGAGCACAATATAGAGAAAGGCGGTCCAGATCCAGATTTTTTAAAGTATGAAAATTGTTTTTATGCGTTGTCTACTAGATAAAATGGTTCAAACGTAGTTCAAACAGATGAATCTTACCCAATTGATGAAGGTTTTTAGCTCTTTTACTTGTCTTTTACAAAAGTCAACAGATGGAAGAATAGAAGGACTTTGGATCTTCAAACATAAACAAAAATGTAAATGTTACGCAGTGTGTTAACCTTAAATCTGCTAATGACAGGTCATAAGCCCTGTAAATGCCTATCATATTCTCTTCTCCGAAATATTTTCCTACAGTTGCAACAAACTAAGAATAATAACATTTATTTACGTAAGCCTTAATAATTTAGTCCACGACATTGTAAGAACTAACATAATTTGTTGATAACTCTACACTGAATATAAAAATTTATACAGATCATATTTTTCAAATCGATTTGAAATATTTAAAATATCTGAAGGCTCTTTATTTATTCTTCTATATATATATAATATTATCTATTATGCAGATAATTCATTGTACAATTTTAAACTCTTGTACAATGAGTTTTCAGTTATGTGGATGTTTTATGTATATTTTTACAGTTCAAAAAAATAAATATAAAAAATTAATTCAATCAATATTTTATTTCATATTTAAAGCAATCATTTTACTTTTTTACTCTTTTGTCTAGCTTTTTTTTCATTTTTAGTATTTAAAAAAAAAACTTTTTCTGTTATATAACAATATTATTTTACATTATAAAATATTAAACAATAATTGTTTCGTTAAACTATGAGCTTAAAGTTTGTCGTCGATTCTCAGGTATTGGTGTTTTTTATATATATTTTTTTTTATTAAGGCAATCCATCCTAAGAAGGATAATACAAAATTAAATTTAAGAGTACGGACACAATTCAAACCTTAACCAAAACAAGAAAAAAATGTTTAAAATAGTACAAAAGCATAAAAAATAAGAAAGAAAAAATACATTGAAACTAAAGAATAAATATTAATATTAATTATAGTTTAAATTCGTTTAAAAAGAAAATTTGTGGGTGCTCATAAATGCAACTAAAGTAACATCAAAATATGAAATGAAATTAAATTAAATAAAACAAAATTAACCAAAAATTTCAATTTAAAGTTTATTCTAAAAAATAACAAATTTATAAAGTTTATATTTGAAGCACTAACTTTGTGGTTATTCATTGTAATAAAATAAATAAAACAACTTTGTTTTTAACCACTAATTTTTATTTTTCACCGACGTTACGTCAACCTTGACGAAGAAGCTTGTTTGCTTTGAAACCGGTCAGTGAAAAATAAAAAAAATAGTGGTTAAAAACAAATGTGTTTAATTTATTTTATTATAAGAACATAATGTATTTATTAAAGTACATGTTAAAATTAAGATTTAGATCTTTATAAATAAAAAAGAGAGCGCAATAAATAATCTTAATGTGGATTTAATTACTAGCAAGTCGGGACATGAATATAAAAACTAAGTCATATATTCATTGCAAATAACCGAAATAAAATTTATTTTGAAAATTTTTAAAGGTGTTTTAATATAATCTGAAAATACTCCGAGGGATGATATTTTGGATCCATGCAAGAGGAAAAATAATTCAAATTTAAAGAGAACCCTTAAAACGGTTCACATCATGAAGGTACAATAAGATTACACATAAATTTTCCATGTATTTTGTCCCATACTAAAATCTTATTTACGCTCTGTTTAATTCAAAACAACCCTTCATCCTTTGGGGAGGAGACGAACTTATGATCCTAATAGAAAAGTAATATTATAACATCTGGAATATTAAATTATAAACAGGAGGTAATTTATGTAAGGACTTCATGAAATATTTTGTCAAAATAATTTATTTTTTTACCTCGCCGGGACCAAAAGTAATAAGCACATGGGTCAATATTTCAATAAAAACACGAAATCTTTTTGAGAAGAGGATATTGATCTCTTAGAATTAATTTAAATGCTTTATTGCCTGATTTAAGTATGACATTAATAAACATTTACTTTTTTTAACACATTCAGGGCCTTGATTACAATGGAAAGCTAACATAGCTATCTGTAATATCGATAAAGTAAAATAGAAAATAACTAATATAATTTTTCTATGTAATGATTTTTGTGTTATATAATACAAATATCAAAATTACAATAAAAATCGTTTCTGTCTAGTAAAATGTTTGTTTTTAAATACACGGTTTTTCAGGGCCAGACCGCGAAACTTCAGCGGAACATTCCTCATGGTAAGCTTTAAAAAAACTACGATTTTTTTTTTCAAAAAAACTTTTTCAGTTAAAAAATAAAATTCTAAAATTAAGTAAATCTCGAATCGAAGTTAATACTATAATTTTCCTATATATGGTAGTATTATTTACTTTTTTTATTGCTATTATTGAACTATATGAACTTTATGATGTTTATCTACATAAAGTAAAAAACTTGAAATTTCTGAGTCGTGTTTGTTTTGTTTGTTGTAACTCCGTTTATTGGTTCTAAAAAGGATATGAAACAATATACAATAGTAAAAACGAATAATTATCGTACTATAAGTAAAAAACAAAACGTGTTTTGTAAATATCCTTGTTTATCAAAATAATAATTAAGAAATAACATTTTAAGTCTCTTCTGAAAAGTTGCTGTTCATGGAGTTACGAGGTTTACAGTTTAGGGTTACGATATTCCCTTCTCAAAAATGTTTTCCTTCTCTGTTGCAACGAATTAAAAAATGAACAACTCCCTAGGGAGAAAATCCAGCCAGTCTGCAAGCATTTGGACATACTCAAAGCATTGTTGGATTAACTGCCTAGTAAAAGAAGAAGTATACAAATTTTAAAATTGTTTTCAGGCGTTGCCTAGTAGGTGAATTGGTTCAGCATGATGAATCTCACCTACATGATAAAGGTTTCAGCTCTTTTACTTTACAAAAATCAACAGATGTAAGAGTTGAGGAAATGTAGATGTTCAAACATAGGCAGAATGGTGAATGTTACACAGTGTGTAAAGTGGCCACTTAAACCAGCCAATGACAGGTCATTAGCCCTATAAATGCCTAGATTCCCATATTCCCTTCTCAAAAATGTTTTCCTTCTCTGTTGCAACAAATTTAAATATGAACAACTCCCTAGGGAGAAAATCCAGCCAGTCTGCAAGCATTTGGATAGACTCAAAACATTTTTCTTATGATTTACCCAAATATTTCTATTTTGGTGGCCATTTTAAACGAGTTGTAAATAACTCAATATAAAAAAATGGGAATTAAGTTGAGGTAGAGTGGATTCGAACTCCGGACCTTTGATCAGTGAGTCCGCAACACTTACTAGCCACAGGGCCGCAACCTCCGTGGTGTAGTGGTCAAGACGCTTGACTCACGCACGGAAGGTTCTGGGTTCGATTCCCGGTGAGAACACAAAAAATTTAATTATTTTTTCTCAAGCCTGGGTGTTTTGTGATATAATTCACCACTGTTTTTGGGCCTCCTAGCCTGTTGTGGTGCAAAAATAAATAAAAATAAATAAATAAATAAACCCTATTAAAACTTTATTTCTTCAATAATAATTCTATGGTCTCAGTAGAAAAAACATCTAATACGTTGTCGTTGTAATAACAGAAATACTAATATAATAAAATTAAGGTCATAGGGGGTCGCCAAATTTTTTCAACTCATATAGGGGTCGCGTATTTAATAAGGTTGAAAAACACTCTTTTATATTATGAGTCAATTCGGTTAACCATAAAAGCTCTTTGGTATCTATAATGTCAGCCTGATGACAATACTTCTGTATTCCTATTACAGCGTTATTAAAAGTTTACTGTCGCGATTAGATTTATTGAACAGAGAGTAGAAAGTTTGCTGACAACCTATATTATCGCCCACAGCGTCATTATTATAATGGCATATTTTTTATCATCGCACATTTTTTACACGCACTTAGTTAAAATGTCTCTTTAGCTCAATGCCTTTGTATGTACGATACATTTTCATGAATAATTTATAGTTGGGATAGAAATTCACTGAAATAAAAAGTGCGTTTGTATAAAGTTCGCCCGAATTGAAATTGGTATCCGTCGAATTCTCTTGGATTCGTATTGTGCGATACAATTTATGTAAGAATCAGCAATACATCAATTCGACCAAAAGCTGAATTTATTTTAGTAAAATAGAATTTTACTCGCAGATTTATTATTTATATTTATATTGACCTCCAATTATTATATACTTATGTATGTACATATTACATATTTATATTCCTAGAGTAAGACACCTTTTACGTTCATTCACAAAAACAAAAGCTCAACTTTAAGTAAACCATCAAATTTCTGAAATAACAATATAATGCAATTCAATTCAATACATTTATTTTAAATATAACATATACATTACGAAAATATATTCAATGCGTGCATTTATAAAAAAGAAAAAAAAATACACGAAAGAGACTCATGTCAAAGTAGTAGAAGAATCCTGCTCCGGAAAACCCCTTCGGATACATGGAACAGATCAATATCCAGAGCGATGTTGTTCAGCATAGCGGTAGCCCTTCCAACAGGCATAACCACCGGCAGGTTGGTCCTGAATATCGGAATATGAAACAGTCTATGCTGACGCTGTCTTAGGTAATTATCAGGAACATACAAACCAATGCTCATCATAATTTCAGAATTATCGATCATACCGCGCAACAATCGATAAAAATGTGTAGTCACACATCTTCTAGTCTCTAAACTGTTGTAGCAAAGCCATAAAAAGGCCAGTATTATTTCTTCATTATTTTTTTTAAATTACATCAATAACATTTTTACTTTTTAAGTCAAATATTATTAAGAATCATGCCCTTAATTATGCTGAAATGAAATATTTTAAAATGGCATTTCTGCACAATTTCAGACTTGTGACATCTTTTTAGCACTCAGGTACAATACATAGGTGTTGGTGGGAAAACGAATTCCCACGCGGATGCGGGGCAAAAAATCGCAGGAGGCGAAGCCCTAAGGCTTTTACGATATTATTTAGCAGAGTGGACTGTATTTTAATGTTAATGAAATAGGTGAATATCCTCGATATGCAGTATGCAGTGTCAATCGGTCACAACCCCAACAAATGGGATGGATTAGGAATGGATGCCATTAACCTGGTTCGTTCTTGATGGTATTGGGGTGGTCCGAATGGTCAATTGCGAGCAACACCAACACCAGGATAGGCCTCCGATCTGGAGCGGAACACTGGTGGTTGGTGGAAACAAAATCTTTGATGCGGCACACGTTCAACAAAATAAACGCGCGATTCACCACGCGAGGTTTTATTGTGGCGGATGATCAAAGGAGGCTGGTGGGAAGTGAACAGTGATTGTGGGTAAAAAGTATGTTGAAGTTGTGACAATAAACATTGTTTACAATGCAAACTCACATAATTCGCAACCAGGTATATTCCTTCAATACCTTTGGACTGTAAACAAGGACTGCCTTTTCCCGAAACACTTTCGTAGAAAATTGGCATATGTTCGTTTGGTTTTAGATATACGAGTACGTTATAATAAATGTGTCAATCCAGAAAATTAAATGAAAGAGATAAGGACTCGCGTTTTTCTTCTTTTGACATTAGTTCCAGGATAGCTCTCGATCGTTTTATTAGCAATATCTTAGATCTATTTTTAAGATGCGGTTTTTCGTGTTTCGTTTGTTACGATGCGCGATGTTACAAAAAGTACCGTTTTCCTTGATTTGCTGCCGGGAAGAGATTGACGACAGGGATTGCGGAAATCAAAATAATCGGCGATGGATTTCAAAAGATAGGATGGTTTGACATCACCATCATTACCATTAAGGTAAGATGATCAGTCTTACGCTTCAAGTACTTGTCCCGGGACTATAAAATTTTCTAGTATGAAAACACCCTTGTAAATAAATATTTCATATCAACCATGTCGGGAAACGAACCCGAGACCTCTTGCATGGTTGGCAAACGCGCTGACCATTTCACCACGAGGCCGATTTTAAATAGTACTTTTAAATATTTTAATTAATTAAAAGGTTGAGTGTTTGGACGGTGGTGTTTGCATACCCTTTATCTCTGCGTGTAATTTATGTATTTTTTGTAAATATGTACTACGTATTCGACGGTGATGGAGAAGGTGAATGTTTGACTACAAAATTAATGCTTCAAACATAAATAATACCTCTCATTATTATTTATTAATTAACTTTTATACGTTCATACAAAGATAATTAATAATGCCATTTGTATTTTTATTAAAACATAAAGGAATTACTACATCAAGCAATAATTGCTAGCAATAATCAATTATTGATTTCTTTAAAACATCCGATTTTATCCTAACTCTAAAATGGCTTCCATTTTATTACAGAGTATTTGACAATAATGCTGGTCACTTCATTTTATTTTATCGCTGAGGTAATTAATTCCCAAGTCATACTTTATTGTTGGGAATGTAAGTCCGAAGTTCATTCAATAATGAATAAAGTAACGATATAACTTCCAAAAAACTTTATCACCCATTTAAAGATGGTAATAAAATCCCTTCCGTGATTTCTTTCTAGTTAGCTCTCTTAAAAGCGAAAGTTTTGCAGGGGGTGACTTTTTAAACTGGTCAAATCGATTTGGCTTGTTTCAAAGAATGGCTAAAAACGTGTTACCCATCTCAAAACTAATTGTTAATTTCAGGAAATAAAATAACGAAACAAATATATATTTCTTAAATTGTTACAACAAAGAGGGAAAACATTTTTCAGAGGGGAATATGGTAGTCTAGGTATTTAAAGTGCTTTTGAAATGTAGTAGATTGAGATATTGTAATTTTCTTAATAAATATCATTTCTACTATTATTATAATAATTATTATTATTTTTATTAATGCGTTTACACATGAAAGCAAGGAATTTTACAATAAAAATGAGGACGTTTTTGTTGAGTGACGTTAGTAGGTGCTAATCAGGGGTGACTTCGTGGTATTACAGCTGAAAGTGCCATTTTTTTTCACCATTAAGAGATGGCATTTAAAACTCACTTGATAAAATCTGCTTCTTAACCACCAGGATACAAAAAATTCATCTCTGAGGTTGCTTTTCTATTCTTACTTAATCACGTTTTTATAAATTTCTGATATTATTATTTAAATTTAATAGTAAAATATTTTTATTTTAATATTATATAACTACGGAGATAGAGAACATTTTTAAGAAGGGAATATGGAAGTCTAAGCATTTACAGTCCTTATGACCTGTCATCGGCTGGTTTAAGTGGCCACTATACAAACTGTGTAACATTCGCCATTCTGCCTATGTTTGAACTTCCATGTCTAATCTATTCTTATAAATGCAAAAAAATCAATAGTTTCGAGAATTTAAGAAATATGTATGTTCAAACATCGGCAGAATTGTAAATGTTACACAGTATGTATAGTAGCCACTTAACCTAGCCAATGACAGGTCACCACCCCTTTTAATATCAAGATTTCATTATTTATTTTTAAAAAGTTGTTTGTAAAATATTGCTTCACGTACATATTTATGTTGCAAATGGTTGTAAAAATAAATAGATATACATATTACTAAAGAAATGCATGACACTTTAGAAAAGGAAATGTAGAAACCTAGACATTTACAGGGCGTATGACCTGTTATTGGCTGATTTATGTGGTCACTTTACACACTGTAAAATTCACCATTCTGCCTATATTTGAACATGTGTATTCCTTCAATTCTTTCAAAACAATGTGATTTGACACCCCACCCCAGTGACACCCCAGTGAGAGAACATCATATTTAATGTAAAAAATAAACAAAAATTTTAATAGAACAAATAAAAATTAAAAATATTTTTATAAGGTACTTAAATACACATACCTGTTAACTTTATTGACCAAGTTTTGAAAGTTTGTGAGCTAACTATGCTTTCATCCTTGAGTTTCATTAAAAAAGTTACATCTAAATCACACAATTTGCGTCAAAACCTGGAAAACATCTCTATATCAATTGAAAACTTCCCGCTTCCGGGTAAAGACGTTACCGGTTTGATTTATTCGTTTAGATAAATATAGAAATCGTAGATAGGCAATTGGCACAATGCTGGTGGATCTATTTAACTGACGTAAAATGCAAAAAATGACAATAATTGAAATTGAATATAATTTTGAATTTATTTTCATCCTCCAAAAACTAACGTCAACTTTTTACAAATAAAACTGAAAGCTTCGGCGATTTTAGTAACAAAGCCGTGCATGGCCATACTATAATTTTTTTTTGGAAAAATAAATAAATCATATTTGCAAATTCTGAAGGAATAATTCTCATGGTGGTAATATGTAACACTGTGCTCTGAAAACATGTTTAAAATAATATTTATTGGTATTGGGCCTGTTCTGTTCATGTTAACTCATATAAGTAATGAAATAACTAGCAGGTAACGGCTAGGGAGTTCTGCCCTTCGGACTCATATAATTGGTCCTTCGGGCCTCGGTCGATGCGGATCTCAGGCACCTTAAAATATCGCCCCTTTGGGATCACAATTTGGTTTTGCTGTTCTGAACAGTTTAAATGATTGGAAAAACAATCTGTCACTCAAAACAACGCTACCAAAACTATTCAAAATTTACCCTAATGGTACATTAAAAAAAAAAAAACACTAAAAATTCAATTAATAAGCGATTAACATTGAATAATAAATAATAAAATAGTTCGTCGGCCTCGTGGTGTGATTGTCAGCGCGTTTGCCTACCATGCAAAAGGTCTTGGATTCCATTCCTGCCATGTTGGATATGACATATTTATTTAAAGAAGTGTTTTTGCACTAGAATATTTCGTAGTCCCTAGACTGGTACCTGAAGCGTAAGACTGATCGTTTTACCTTCTTGTAACAAAAATGATGAAGATACGCTGTGATTGGCGTACCAATGCAGTGTCCTATGCACCAATAAGTGCGGGAAGGGAATGATGATGATGATTAATAAATAAAAAGGGCGAACAAATCACCACCTTTTTTTATTTAAACTTTTATTTTAACATATGTTATTACTTATATTTGTGGCTCATGGGGATTAAATTACTGTAAATTTTAACCCTCCAATTTTAACTTACGAAAATGACCCTAATTTAGCATTAAATACCACGATAATAAGACTTAAATTCACGTGCGCTAGTATAAAGACAGACGCAATCATTCAATTTTGAAGTATTAATATTATAGATAAATTAGACGGATTACGTTTAAGCTCGGCAAACGCAGCTCTTTAAATTAATTTCGTAGTCTTTTTTATTTTATGTTACATTTATTATGAATATTTTTTGCGCATGCTTACGAATAATATTATAAATGTGATATTAAAAGGATTAAAGAATAAAAAAGTGTGTTATACATAAACACATACTCTAAGTAACTAAAAATGGCAGTACATGTATTGGAAAACGTAAAACGAAGAGCGATATCACGGCATTTTCATTAAAAATATAGGTTTCGATTAAGGCTAAATAAGTCCCTAAAGTTGGAATGACGCAATTTGGATGTTATCGTAAAATGACCAATAAACTGGTTCCCCGATCCACTGAACTTCGTGTACTGAGCCCAAACTCATCGCGATACCGATAAAGATACAAGTTTAACGTTTTTCGCTGCTTTGTCGCAATCATTTCTCGTTTTAACGGCATCCTTTCGATCGCTTTAAGGAAGCTTGATTTTCATAAATATTAAATTTTGATTAGCTCTAAACTCTATAAAGGGAGGCTTCGATACCACCTTCCAGAGCCCCCAAAGTCATTAGTTATTTGAAATCTAAAAGCTTCTAGAAGAATTTCAAGTTTGTTTTCTGGTGCCGAGATGAATTGCTTTTTTATTAGATTTTGGTCCACAACATCAAAGATTTATACTCTCCCTTGTAAATTTACTTAGTTTTATCGTTGGGAGTGATATCCGAAATAGGGTTTTTATATTTCGTACTTTCAGCCTGTCAAATTCATTTACAACTCAAATTAAGCATATTTCTCAGTAAATGAAGATAAAGTTAAGTTTGCAGTAAGAATATTCAAATCTTCACGCGTAATGGCGGTGATTATTCACGTATAAAATTAACTGGCGGTATTTTTATTTATGATTAATCTTCAACTTGGATAAGAAGTTTTATAATGTTTCATAACTTACAGTTCATTAGAAAATTACGTTATGTTCGAATTTTTTCAAATATTTTTTATTATGCTCAATAATTTGTAAATATATAATTAAATAATAATACTTAGATTATAAAAACAATAAAACGCTTTGTACTTACAGCCAATCTGCAAAACAAAATGGATTTTATACTTTTGAAAATAGACGCACTGTATCTGAATTATGCTATTTACATAAATTATTAAATAATAAAGTAGATTCTTTTAACCTACTCTCCAAAATTAATCTTAATGTCCCCTTTCGCGTGACGAGAAATAAGTATTTATTCCATCTGCCAGTCTGTAGCACTAACTATGCACTTTCCTCTATCGTTCTTGCTCTAACTATAATGTTTATTTCATCTAATGATATATTTTACATGCCCCTAAAAGACATATTATTTCTGGCTACGATACGATCCAACTTACTATTTAATGATGCTCACACTTAAACACAACTGAACACTTACTCCCGCAATAATACACATAAACACACATCTACACTTACTCTTATACAAATACACATAAACACACCCTTTTGTTGTAACATAATTCAATAATATGTATGATTCTTATTTAGAAACTTCGCTGGTCTGTCTTTAAAAGTTATTTATTTTAAATGTTATTTATTTTTTTATTTATATACGGCATTTCTGCCATTTACATATATGTGGAATAAAGAGTGCTTATTGTATCATTGTCGACTGTTTGATTCTTTAAAATAAATAAATAAAAGTTTTGGTAATCGAAAAGTAAAATGATTTATTATTTTGTTTACTAAATTATTAAATTAAATATTGTACCATGTATCTTAATGTTGTAATGTATTTTTGAAAATTATTAAAATATTTTATTAAATTATTATGGATTTTTACCTGAGACTAACCGCTGAGTAAACTTTAAATAAACAGAAACTATAATAAATGCTAATCCGTACTAATTTTACCGTGCAGTACAGACGATACGTGCGAAATGGGTCATTCTATGTATGATATCACGCGGTTGTTTGTTTATTTTGAAATTTTATAATAATGAACAAATAATAGTATCGTATTACTTCCCGCATTTTAAAAATTAGTTGACTTTGTTGGCTGTCCTTAAAATATTCACTAAAAATATCATTAATAAACTTACCAGGACATAAACAGCAAACGGCATGACCACTACAGCAACCAGGAGATCAGCAAGTGCGAGGCTCACAATGAAGTAATTGGTGACAGTTTGGAGGGTCCTCTCTCTATATACACTAAGGATCACTAGCACATTACCAAACAAGGTCAAGAACGGGAACAACATGAGTATCAGCGCCCAGTAATTGTACTCCAATACGCCTTTACCAGGCCCACCGCCATCACAAGGAATCGAACCGTTGACAGACGAGTTAGAACTACAGTTAGAAAATTCGAAGATGTCACTTCGTATGGAAAGCGTAGAGTTTTCACCGAATGTTAAATTACTGTTGAAATTACTATAAAAGTAGTCGCTGAAGTCTTCGACAATCATGAAAAGGTTGTTTTTAGTATCGTTCGCGGATCCGTTGCTGTACAAAGAGTTCGTCCCGTTTCCCGGGGAGCCTAAAAATGATACGTTCTCGTAATGAGTTTCTCTTTGCACGGCGATAGAGCCTTCGGTCCCCGAGTAATTTTGGTCAGAGCTGCTTTCTTGGTAGTTGAGCTGTCTCTCTGTCTCTTTACTGATATTCCACGGCGGAGGGGCGGGGGCGGCGGTTTCCAGGCCGATGGCTTTCCCGATCCGATCATGCTCCAGAGCGACCTGCCTTGACCAATGGAGTGAGGAATTGTGGCGGGAGGGGGGGCGGGGACTGCTGTGCGGTATCATGGTGACGTCACGAATGACTATATAAAGGTTTAGCCGTCCGTCGGAGTGAATACTGCTCGCAGATAGTTTCCTCGACTAATAGATGCTTTTACGGACATCGTTTTTCGATAGTTCCGGGAGTCTGCATGCGCCACCTGAAAAAAAAAGTATATTTTAGATCATCTTTAATAAAGCACAAATTTTACAACTAGTTGAAATATACGTGTTAAAAATTTAAAATAAACTTGTACCAATTTAAAAATATTCATACGCTTTAAAAAATTTGTTTCGATATTTTTTTTTACTTTTTTGATTTAGTCTTAAAATAATACAAACGTTAACGATGAATTTCCTAATATTAACTTATATTTAATTGTCATTAAAATATACACTAATTATTACAATTTACAATTTTGCAGAAAACAAAATATTTTCAATTTCAATTTTTAGGAACCAGAAGATTTGCTGATATTGGTTTATGTAAAATCACTTAGAAAATAATTATTGAACCACACACCAATCACCGCAGCAGCACATTATCCTATCAAACTACGACAAATTTGAATCAAATTTGCCATACTACAAAACAGAGCTCAAAAAATAATCTCGAGAAAAAACACAAAAGGGTAAAGTCGATGCTAAATGACTTAATTAAAGTACTTACTCATTGTAAACAAAGAAAATCTTCAAAACAAAGAATTTCGCTTAAAAAAAATATTAACTCATAATTTTAGAAAACCAACAAAAAAACTTATTTAAAGCCAACTCGAATACGATTACTTTTAAAGAGCTAACTTATCTGCTACACACATGGTTTTTAAGTAACATTTAAATGAAATTATATTTTTTTGTTCTCTTATTTCTAATGGTATTTTCTTATAATAATATATAACCGTACAGCTCGGTGCATCTTCGAGTTTTGTGTCTTTGTCTTCTTACGAAATGGCAGCTTTACTTCATTTTTATTTCTTGTTTCATTTCATATGATTGTTTATATACTTACATAAAAAATAAAAAAAAACATCAGTAAAATAAAGGTAACAGTAAATAGACTTGCTTAAATATTATCTAGCGGTAAAAGAAATTTTTATTTTCGTGACACTCATAATCTACTTATATAGTAATAGGTTTAAATCTAGGACTTTTAATTTACTCAAAATTATCTTTTACAAAAAATGCAGACAACACTATTAAGAAAATTGCAAAAAATTATTCCTATTAGGAAGGATGAGGAATAAACTAAACTTTTAAACCTATCTGCTAATACCTAAGAGTACCACAGTTCCCCACATTGATTTTAAGTCCAGTATTTTATATTTAAGTAATGAGGGAGATCTAAAGAGACGTACTAAAATTAAGAAAATCATTCAATATCTAGATATTATGACAATCGAGTCGAGAATCAAATTCAATGTTGCCAATGAAATTTACAAAATTATTAAAGGAAAGGAAATAAAGTTGTTTTGGGAAATGTTAGAAAACATTAAAATTGGGATAAGTGTACATAAATACATTTTAAATTAAATGTGATAAGTAATGTAAAAAAAAAACTCGGTTATATATATTATATGTAATGAATATATGTTAGTTAATATAAGTGAACATGTAAATGAACAGTTTGAATATTTTAAATTAGGATAATAATTGAAATGGTGATAAATAATGTTAGAATAAATATAAATGCAAATACTCTGTTGTAAATATTGTACTATTAAATATATTAGAGTATTTTAATCGAAGAACTAAATAATAATAAAAATAAACGTGGTATTTACTTTAATGAAAGCTTGTATTTATTTCCATATTTTATTTTGTTTTATTTATAAAATATACAGGCATACACATTTTTTTTTATGTAATGTAATGTCAATCTAAAAAACCTGTCGATTAGTAAAAATATTTATATTCGAACAAGAAATTGTTACGTTCGTGAAATGAATTCCATGTGTAATATGGTTTTACTGCTTCATTTAATAAACTATGTTTATTAAATTTGAATCTATCCCTAAGTTCACTCTAGTTTCCATTACCATCTGAAACCAAATATGCGTAAATCACTTTCAAATCGAGTAGACGAGATACATGGGGGTTATTTCTTTGATGTTGTAAAGTACGTTCGCACAGTATAATATTATTATATGTTTGTGTTTTATGTCTACAAGGATCATTTTCCGCTAAAATTTGGGAAGGCTCTTGGGTTCACGATCACTCACGAACGTTCACGACCACTCGCGAGCATTCACGGCCACTCACGACCATTCACGAAGTCCCTAAAAGGAAACCCCTGTTAGATTTCTGACGTCAATATGAGACAAGGGTCACAAACGCAAAGTTATTATCTGGGATAAGATTTACATGTATGACATAAGTTCAACGCCACGTACGTATGTGACGTGTCCGTGTTTTTAATACTGATGCCAGCATGTAGAGATAGGAAGATTGAAGATAGAAATACTGCCGAATTCGCGTAGTGACTACAATAAAACTACAATAACTCCAGATTTGTTCAAGTGTTATTTTGCCTTTTGTCGTTTATAACATTTTGTCAATAGAGTCTTGTCAGTTTCACTGTCTAACAACTAACCTTTTTTGATAGATTAGGTTCTCTACATACAAAATTTCAGAAAACATGTTTGAAATTCAATTAAAGGAGTATTAGTGACCAACCGAAACCAGATTTTCAGCCGAAAGCGAATCAATGCTTTCGTTCTACTTTCGGGCGAAACCATAACCAAAACATATTTAAATAATTAACATATTACAACAGAGATGAAGAACGTTCAAGAGAAGGCAATATGGAAGTCTAGGCATCTACAGGGCTTATGACCTGTCAATGGCTGGTTTAAGTGGCCACTTTACACACTGTGCAACATTCACCATTCCGCCTATATTTGAACATCTATATTCCTTCAATTCTTTCATTTGTTGATGTTTGTGAAGTCAAAGAGCTGAAACCTTTATTTATGCGGATGAGATTCATCTAATTGAATTATTTCACCTACATACTAGGCAACGCCTGAAAATATTATTTTTTCAATTTCTATACTTCTTCATGGACCAGGTAATTTATCAACAATAATAAACTCAAAATATTGTTGATATTTTAATATTCAACCGCCCAAAGTTAGGCATTTTTGGTGTTAAAATTCAAATGGCGTAAGTATAGCCTGTGAGCTCGCCGATACATGACAGATGACATTAACATAACCATAGAAAAACATAGCAGTTGAGCTCTCAGAAGCAAAGCAACGTGAATGCAGCAATGCTTGAACTACATGTCAATAATATTCTAATAATAAATAATATTATTTGGCCATACGGAACTTTAAAGCACACCTTGGTTTAATTACTAATAGTATTTTATCGGTTAGGTAGGTGTATTTAAAAAAAATGTTGCGTACCTGAAAAAAGCACAAATAATTATGTTTTTGTAAATGATGTCAGTAGCGACACCCAGAGAGTGGCTTTGTGACGTTTTGACATTTTTTATAAGAAATTCATGGCGTAGCCGAAATACTGTTATAAAAACGAGGATGTTTTTGTTGATTGACGTTAGCAGGCGCTACCCAGGGGCGACTTTGTGACGTGAGAAATTATTTAAAAAAAGAGATTTATGGCGTAGCCGAAATATTGTAATTAAAACGAGGATGTTTTTGTTGATTGACGTTAGCAGGCGCTACCCAGGGGCGACTTCATGACGTGATGAAATTATTAATTTAAATATTTTTTTTCATTTTACATAGCGTAGCCGAGATAAGAAATTGCGTGGTGTTTCGAAATTTAACCGTGTAGGTAGCCGCCTATTTACAATATTATTTTTGTATTTGTATAACTCCTGTTTTATAATGTTTATGTATTTATCGCTATAAGAATTAAACTAAAGATAGTTTTTACTTTTAATCGCTATCCGTTTTTTAAATTATGTTTGTAACACTCAGTAATATTTATTTTTCAAGTATTCAATGTTATTTTTGCATTTTAATTAATATTGTTAATATAAAGCGGATTTTTATTTATTCGAATTTACTAGACTGTTTTTATTACAAAAAATAAAAATGCATATTTCTCTATGTATTTTTCTGTTATAAACAATCTATTAAAATAATACACATCAAATTTCCATTGTCTGTTGATTTTATTTGCAATCTTCTTTTTTTTCGATGGTTAAAACTCTAGGAAATTCAAAGACAATAAATTTTTTACTGTCATATATTGGCGAGCTCACACGCTATACATAGCCCATTCAAATTCACAATGAAATAAAAGACACAAATTGAACAAAGTTGTGCAATTTAAAAAAATATATATTAGTGTTATTGGAGACAGTTATGTCAACTCTATGTTCCACTTAAAACAGCCAGACCGCTTTCATACAAAAAACTGTAATAATTACTTTCTGTAGCTCAATCGCAAATAACTATCGATGTGCTTTAAACATGTTAAGCATTTGGGCGATCACAATGAACAATAATAAACACGCTTAAGTTATTGCAGTCATAAGTCAACGCTCGTGTCGGTTTGTTTTTTGTTTTCCTCGTAAAAAATACATTTCATTATAAAAAATCGGCGTCTTTTATGAAAAATAATACAATATATTGCATTTCAAAAGAGTAAGGAGTATCTACTACAAAAAAGTGAAAATTAGATTACAAACAATTACTATGGCGACTGCTTTTCATGACATTTGGCTTGCCGACCGCCGCCGCCGGCTAAATGCAATAAATAGCATGATAAACTGTGAACCAACAAATAAAACTTTACAAAAATAAATTATTGTGCTTTACCTTCAGTTTTGGAATATTTTCAATATTTACACCGGAGAAATTCAAGGATGTGATTGCGCAGCAGTATCACGCGTCGCGAAACGTAAATATTTTGACATTTAATATTAGGTGTTGCCAAGAATCGTATGACAGTATTAAAAATAAAACAATTCCGATCAATGACATTGTGATCACAAATACGATAAACAACTATGGTGAGAAATTGTTATCACGTTGCTTATTAGCACGTCGATAGTCATTTGTGATTAAGCTGCTGCATTTATTTCCGCCGAAGTCGATTTGAAAAATATTTAATCGGATGTTTATTTTTCAACAAGATTTTTAAGACACTGGACGAACCTGACAGACTGTGTTCAGGCAGATGAAAAATATAGTTATCTGTGTAAAATAGAACCAAAATTCTGGACGAGCATTTTTGACTCAACGGCTTCTCTCTAAGAAAAGTGTAGTTATTGGAACGTTCGTTTACCATACTTAAACTCCTGGGTTCTATTACTGGGGGGATCGACATATATTATTTATTTATTAGGTGGTTTTAAACTGAAATATTACGATGCCTCTTGACTGGTATATCAACCATAGCCGCATTGCCTTCATGTAGCCGAGGATTGGGATAAGCTGCATTTATTTCTCCAATCCAGCGCCCTATGCACCTCTAGGTGCGGAATGGGAAATGATGATGGAGTAATTCAAACACAAAACTTATCATCTAATGAATATTTAAAGAAGGCGGCCTCCGTGGTGTAGTGGTCAAGACGCTTGACTCACCCACGGAAGGTTCCGGGTTCGATTTCCGGTGAGAACACAAAAATTAAAATGTGATTTTTCTCAAGCCTGGGTACTCTGTGATGTAATTCACCACTGTAATTAGGCCTCCTGGCCTGTTGTGGTGCAAAAAAAAAAAAAAAAATGTTAAAAAGCGTCGTCGGCTTATTTTGATGTTGTTATTCTTGATGTTTTTAAAAATGAAACGAAATAAGTACATATTATACTCGCACCAAAAAGTATTAATATTATATGTTAGTGATAGACCTTATTAGTTGTTCGCTTTAGTTTAATAATGGTTTGTTAAAACGTAATCACAGTACCTCATAAAGAATGTTACGAACAACGCAAAAGTAGCAAATTATAGCAAAAAATGATCGTTTTTTAGGTCTGCCAAGCCAAGAATTAGTTTTAAACAAACTTTAAGTGGTGGTCGAATTATGTAAGTTTTTGTCTTCCGAAGAACGAAATTACCCCGGGCAGTGATTTACTCTACCCGAAACCTCGTGGAAGGGCTAATTGTCGAAGATCTTGATTAATTACTTTATTAAGATCAATGAGGGATGCTGGTTCTGTCATTACCACGAACCTACCCTACAACCCGCCATCGAAAACAAATTAATCTCATTTTCTTTTTTTAATCTAAAAATCATTCGAATTCTTGTTGAGAGAACGTCCGAGATTCCATTGTCAGTCCGATTAATGACTCGCCCGGACCGAACAAATAAAAGAAAATAATTGAATTTTTCCTAACTCCTACTTACTCGGAAAGCTTAGAATTCTTGTTGCGCGCGTAAATCCGTACAAACATATCGCACTTCAGCGATAAAAAGGCACAAGTTAAAAATTAACGTTTTGATTGAAGTATGCAGAAATATTCTTACATATATTTATTTTCTGAGCCCATTTAAAACTTATGTTCTAACAAAAAATACAATTCATACAGCATTGATGGACTAAACGTCAACCGCGTATCAATGTATTGTCACCCACCTGCTTTCATATTTCGTTTTCCAAAATATTCTCTAAAATACTTTCCATCTTTGTTGTAATGTATTAACAGTAATTTTTGTGTCAAATAAAAAAAAAATGAATGTAGGCATTTTCTTAAGCTATAGTTTCTAAGGAAGGTGCCGTTGTCTAGCGGCCGTAATATGCCTTGATGCGGTGGGTGTAATAAGATGTACATTTTAACGGCGTCCAGAGATGTAAACTTTTAAGTTGGATAGCGTTGTCGTTATCTGGTGGCCATGACAACTTATCTTTCGAAAATTCAGCTATCAGTCAGCGATCTGTCATATTTTTTATTAGTCATTTTGTAGAAATCAATTACGTTAAAATAACTCCATAATAAGAAATGTTTTGAAATAGAAAAACAATATTAAAATAGTGTAATCCTGGGCGTGGGAGATCGCTGCGGTTCTGCTCACATTGGTACCAACTATTACATCAGAGAAATAATTTCACGAAGCAAGAAAAATTGGTTTAAGAGGCCACTTTACACACTGTGTAATATATAAAAAAGTTGTTTCTTGTAGCAAATAATCATAATTTAATATTCAGCTATTTTTTTTTATTGTTTTCATAATAGTAGGTATGTATCTGATACCTCAAGTGTTAGCTCGATTTCTCCACAAATTTTGTTTTAGCTGAGCTTTTTCATAGTCTTTGTTCTTCACATTATATTAAACTTCATGTTTTTTTATAAAATCAATCAACATTTCATCAGTTGCACTAGTCCATATAACGTTTGCACTTATTTTGACAGATTTTACATGCATAAATGTTCATCGCTATGCGAGAAACATAGTTTAAAGACCGCTTGCACTGCTATGCTCACAATCAACGCTATCTAGGAAACCAGGAGTGGTATTCTGAATCTCTACTATCCCTTTAAGAGTGACTAATTTGAAAATTTTTTTTTTTTAAGTGACCACTGTGTGTGACCACAAGTGTCACTCCGGTGGTTAAACGTCAAAAAATATTAACACGTAAAATTAAACATGGTAATGTTCATATTGCGACCTTAAGCATTACTCAAAACTCTCAATTAAGTTGAATCGACCAAATCGTAGTAGTTTTATTTCCGTTTTTGCAGCAGTTTTATATACCATTTGACGTTCAATCATCAGTGAGGCCATTATATGAAACAAAGTGTAGTCACTTTAAAAAAATCATATTGTTCAAATTAATCGCTCTCTATGGGGTAGAAAAAATTCAGAATACTACCCCAGGGCGATTGGTTTGTGCAGACAAAATTTTAATGACGTCATTCACCGCCACATAACAAGCGCTAGATGACAGCACCGCTCTTAGGAAACTTAGTAGGTCATATTAAACAAAATAATAAAACTTAACCCCGAATTTTATTATTATTTTTATCAAAATTAATGACTGATGTTTAATCATGAAAAATTTTAAAATTGGGTATTTTTAAACATATTCTTAAAATTAAATAAATTATTTTCTATATATAATTCATTAATTTTTTTATATTTATTAATTAAGAACCTTCATAATGACTTGTTATACAATGAAACGCTTGAACTTTTATTTTGTACCTATCATGCAAAAGCCTTCTGGGCGTATAAAATAAATAAATGATGTATAAAGTCTTATCAGGTGATAATTTACCAGACTGTTTTTTGCTCTTTCTAACTTCATCCTTTTGCAAGAAAAGCGATCCTTCTTAGTTTGGCACACCATTCAAAAAGAAATAAAACTAAAAAGGATTCGATTCTTGGTCTCGTGCCAGGATAAGGAAGATATGGAAAACTGCCAAAAAACATCAAGATCATATCTAACGAATCTTAGAAGAACTTAAATCTGTCTGAAGTGTTAGAAACAGGTTAGTGGTTGAAAAAAACAATAAAATTACACAATATTAAAAGATAATATATAAGCAAAGCTATTAACTAAAACTCCGCTTCGTGATCACGTGGTTAGCGCGTTTGCCTACCGTGCAATATTTCTCGGGTTTGATTCTCGACAGTTAATCAATAATTTATTCTCCTTTATTGTTAACGCATTAGAATTTAATTCATTACTGTACACTGCACAAATATCGCTCGCAACTTTGGCAACTTTATTTCCTCGGTTGAACGCGAACGGAAGGAGGTGTCATTTTGAAGACTTGTAATCAAATATAATAATATAATGTTACATAAACACTATATATTTTAGATCAGAAAAAAATATTTTTAATAACGAACCCTTGCCATTTTTTTTATATTTTGGTGGTCATTTTTAAATTGGAAAAAAAACAGAAGGTTTGGTGGGTTTCTCCTAAAAGTTAATGCTTATTTTCATTTATGCTAAAATTTATGAGTTTTTTTTTGTTAATTATTACAAATATCCTTAATTTCATGTTTTTTTTTGTATTTTGATTATTACGGGTCTATGATTTCAGGAGAATGCAGAATGTTGGCCACGAGCTCACCCAGATGCTTAAGGGTCATGGTGGGTTCATGAGCTTCCTGCATAGCTTTAAGCTCTCCGAGATCGACAGCTGCCCATGCGACGATGAAACTCTTCAAGATGTCCCTCACCTGTTGATGCATTGCCCCTTTTTCAGTTTTCACAGACAACAGCTGGAGGCGCGATGCAGAAGCCTGGGTGAAGATCTACGCAACATCCCAACGGTGATAGGTAGTAAGAGCTCACAGGAGAGGTAGTGTCATACATGGTCAACATGGTGCAGGCAATTGGTAAAATAAACCAAAGTAGGGAACGAAATGCCGAACACTCTTTTAGTGAAACAGAAGGCCTGTTGCTCTCAATAGACCGGCTCCTCCTAAAGAGTTTTGAGTGGTTTACTCTCCACATGATCAAATGCTGAGAAGTTCCTGATTGGCCCACTTTAGCATAGTATTCTTCCTGATCCCAACAGTTTTAGAAAAAAATAAAGTAAAGCAATTGCAAAAAAATCCATTTGTTGAAATATAAACCTTGTTTATCATTAACAAGGTAAATAATAACGTAACTCCCATAAACAAAATATAATTAAAAAAACTCTAGTTTTATGTGACATCTTTTTACTGGATAGACCTCATCTCATCCTGCTTTTTTCCGTTTTTCAGCTATCGGTGCCACTTTGAACGACTCTGATATACTCATTGCGGATCCTGTCAATACATGTTACACCACCTACCCAGCGCAACATTTTCATTTCAGTTGTATGCGGCTGTTGTTTGTGCTTTGTGGATATTGTCCAGCATTCTGCACCGTACAACATTGCAGGTCTTACCACTGTTTTGTATACCTTTGTATGCCTTTGGTTTTAATAGGCATCCTTTTGTCTCAGAGTATGCCAGAAAAACATCTTCTACCATGCTGTATTGGTACGGTGATGAACATCTTCATCTAGACGGATACTAGTCGTTAACATGGATCCAAGATATTTTAAGTGTGACTTAGGTAGCTTTGTGTTGTAATCAATATGTACAGCACAGCCTACGTCTTCCGCCTCTCCAAAGTCACATTCCATGTTTTCAGTTTTTTCATAACTTACTCTCAGTCTGTGCTTTTCCAGTACTTTCACCCACGTGTTAAAGGTCTTTTATGGTTCCGAGCTTTTTTATCTACCAGTACAATATTATCAGCATACAATAAGGACGGGTTGAGGTCCCGTGGCTAGTGTTGCGGACTCACAGATCAGAGGTTCGAGGTTGGAACCTCACTCTACCCCAACTTGGGTTCCATTTTCTTATAGTAAGTTATTTACAACTCGTTGAAAATAGCCGCCAAAATTGAAATATTTGGGTAAATTATAAAAACGCTAATATATTTTTTTCTGAAATAAATTATTATTGGGTTGATGAAAACACTTTTAATTTATTATAATCTAGAAAGGGTATATTTTTTTATTTTGATATTCTACATTCTCTACATTCAAACATTTTCATTTACCAGTACGTTAATTAAATTATCGTCAATTTATCATCTAAGTTAACAACATATTTAAGAAAGAAGTGACAAGTTTTACGGATAATATTTTTTTGTGTAGCACTGACGTACCATTTAAACTTTTTTGGAATTTATATGTCATACTGAAAATATTTATTAATGAAAAATAAAACAAACAAATCGGTGTAAGGCGTTACTCCCTATTATGTACACAATAATTGTTTTTTCTTTTACGTAATTGGAAACGTTTACGTAAATATATGTATTAAATGTATATAAATATTGTATTGACTTATATTATTACATATAATATTACTTACTTACTACCTTATAGTATACCTATAGTTGATAGCTGAATAAACTAAAAAAAATACAAAAAGGGAACCTATTCGTTCGAACCTTGGACCTCAAATTTCAAACCTCAAAGTCCAAGCAATTCAGTGTATTAACAAAGGACACACATTTTATAAAGTTTTGTACTTTTGAAATTGCTTCGCGTGTGACGTCTCAAGTTCTCTTCCTTTTCTCCTCAATAAGTTTTGCTGATTCGTCAGTTGACTTACCGTAAACTGGAAACCTTTCACAACTCTTTTATTATTGGTGAATTTAAAAGAACTAGTGATTATAAGCAAAGAAGTTTGTTAAAGAGAATTCACCATAAAATTGTTCTAGTTTTTACCGCGCCTAAGAATACATTTTTCATTTTCAATTTTCCGTAGGGCTAAACTTCTTTATTCACAAATAAAAACCGAAATATTTTAACAAAAACTTTGAAATAATATTTCTTATCGTAAATTTTGTTGGTAAATTAATAATAGTCATTATATTATTCATCCCATACATTATGCTATTTGAAAGTTTGTATATTTTCACCCTGTTATTATTGTATTTAAATTAACATTATGTACATATATTATTTCGATGAAAATTATTTCTTGGAATATTCGGTACACTGTACAAAAACAAGGTTTCATATAACTTATGGTTCAAAAATATCGACAGATTAGTAATTCAATAAAAATAATTATAAGACAGAAAAAGACATCAAAAGCAAAGTCCCAGAACTGCCTTATGTACCAAGTAATAGGTGAATTTACGTGAATTAATGCATAAATGTTAAGTGTAAAATATATATAACCACGTCGTTAATATATAAATGTGGACAGTAATTCAGTGGAAAAATGACCAAGGGTGAAACGTCACTTTTTATAAATTTTGAAGGAAAGGAAATTTTAAGTTTGATGGGCTCAAATCAGAATTTTAGTTCAACAGAATACTTTTTATATTATTTATGTACTCGTGTTTTATATAATTTTAATGTATGTAAAACCCTGATGGGTATAGAAAAAATAATTAAATAAAAAATCAATAAAAAGATGTTTTTTTAGCCGTCATTTTTGCTGGTTTATTTTTTTTTGGAAATAATCCTAGCAGCTTCACTAGATACAAGAATACCTGTTCTAAAGCTACATTTATAAATTATTTACAATGTATATAAATATATATATTTGTATACATACACGCTAATATAAATTAATTATAATAACAACAATATTACTACATTGTAGTGCAAATAAAGAAATAATAAAAATAAAATACTTAAACTGTTTACGGTCAACTTAAAAAATTAAAAACAAATATTAAAAATATATAATAAAATGAATTCATTATGATTAACTTCGTATTTATTTTGTTTAATGTTTATTTTTGTACCAAAAGTTTCATGTAATTTTAAGAAACTGACTTACACAAAAACCATAAAAAAATTCAAGATGTTTCAATAAAAACAGAATAAACTTTTTTTTCAACATTATTTCGAATGTATTTTGGTTGTGTTAATTATTTACTTTTTTTATTAATAAAAAAACATCGTTAGTGCTAGGAATTACAGACCACCGCGTACGATGACACGTGGGCTGTTGAATTTTCCTGTGGGAAAACGATTATTTTAAAAACGTCAGTTTTCATTAGGAAAGCATTTGAGAATTTATCTTGTTTATATTATATAATTCGAGCTTTGTTATTACTTGGTTTTAATATAATATTTACAAACTTATTTAAAATAACGTATCCTGTTTCCTTCCAAAACATTCTTTTCACATGGATTTCCGATATATTTGATGCCACAAAATCAAAATCATTTCTCTCCAAATCGTAATCTTATGTGTTTAAAAAATACCCGGAAACGTTCAAATAGAAGAAAATATCTTTAACCTTTTTTTAAACTGTTATTATATTTCAAATTACGATGTTGTAAGTTAGTCCAGATATTTTTAGACATGTAACAGTTTTAACCGTTTATTTAGTTCATCGATTTTCATAAAATCAAACATTAATAGATGGAAAATAAAGATGTATTGATGCTCAGGTACATTTAATGATATCTTATCAGCTCTCTACATACCTAAACTTCCATAAAAAATATATTAACGATATTTTTTTAGGTTTTTTGGTCCTTTTCTATGGCGCAGTTGGTACGCTTTCATAATTATCACTGTCTTCTTGATTCTTAGGAATAATGTAATTGTTATTTATGCAATAAATTAATTTATTTATACATCAACGCTTCCAATAATATTCGATAAAAAAATATTTTACAGAAATAATCACAGCAGTGAACAATAACTACTTTTAACATAAAATAATGGAATAATTTAAACTAAACAATTTAGTGAACGTAAAAAATAAACAAAATGTCTAAATAAAAGATAATAATTAACATGAGAAAATTGTATTTTCTAAATATATATCAAAGTAAAGTTGAGAATAATTTAAGATAAAAATGAAGTGATTAGTGTTCAACTAGGTATATACAGGTAATAACAAAAAAAAAAATACAGCATAAGTACTTTATAAATAATAAGCTTTTTAGAGCAATAGGAAAAATTTAATTATCTAAATGATAACAAATTACAAAACAGATGAAGAACATTCTAGAGAAGGTAATATAGAAGACTAGGGCTTATGACCTGTCATTGGCTGGTTACACGTTACCACTTTACACGTGTGTGTGTGTATAGATTTTCAAATATGGCAGAATGGTCTAAAGTGGTAAAGTTACACGGTGTGTAAAGTGACCACTTAACAGGTGTACAGGTCTTAAGTCCTGTAGATGCCTAAACTGCTATATTACCTTCTCTGAAATGTTCTTCATCTCTGTTGTATTATGTTTATATTAACAGCTCCCCGGGGAATTTAATCCAGTCCTTGTCTACAAAAAATTTGACAAACTAAAAACATTGTTGCATCTAAATAACATCTTTACTTTATCAGTTGGTTGAAAGAAGTTGCCATTCGGCAATAAATCCACCAATGTACAATAATTTATATCATGTCCAACACGTTAAAAAAAAAAAAATTAAAAAAAATTAGGAAGCCCAGTGCTACGTGAAATTAAATATAAAAAATGTTTCTCGATAATGTGTAAACAAATTAATATAAAAAAATTAGCTTTTTTGAACTACGTCACAAGTTCTTTAGAATCAACCGATTTTTTAAAACCTTTTTTTTATGAAAATTTTTCATTGTTAAACCCTTATGGATTACATACATTTAACAAAATATTTACTTTTAAAATTCACATTCTACTGTTAATAATAATATTTTTAACATCTTTTGTAAAGGTTGTCACAAAAGTCAACAGATGGAAGAGTTGAGGAAATGTGGATGTTCAAACATGAGCAGAATGGTGAATGTTACACAGTGTGTAAAGTGGCCACATAAACCAGCCAATGACAGGTCATAAGCCCTGTAAATGCCTAGACTTACATATTCCCTTCTCAAAAATGTTTTCCCTCTCCGTTGAATTTTTCAAAAATATGAACAACTCCCTAGGGAGGAAATCCAGCCAGTCTGCAAGCATTTGGACATAATCAAACATTGCTATTTGAAAATTCATTAAGACTCATTATTTTTTACTGTGATACGCTCCCACTTGCTATTGAATGATGCTCACGCTTACACACACCTGAACAATTACTTCCACACAAATACACACCCTCACAACTCTACACTTTCTCTCATACAAATACACGCAAACACGCTACCAACAAATTACCACAATTTTATATGTATGTATGGTTTTTATTTGGAAACTTCGCTGGTCTGTCTTTAAACCTTATCGTTATTATGCTATTTAATCAATGTTGACTGTTTCTTTCTGTAAAATAAATAAATAAAGAGCAAGTCTGTATCAAAAAAGGCATTAAAAATGTACCTCTTACTAAACAAACACCTATTAATTTACAAGAAGATTATTAATAACTCAAAATTAATGGAGGATACAGCTTTTGTTTGTATTCCCAGACCCTAGATCGCGTTTTGTGCATTTATGAAGGAATATCATAGCCCCATTGTTCACTTCTCTCCAAAGTTTTTCGCTCCGAAATAGCTTTTCATACATCCTATTTAATATGTTTAACGATCCAAGAGTGTTGAGAAAGAAAGAAGTGAAAAAGAAAATGGCGTCGTATAAATGAAGCATCCAGAATTCATGGTAAAATATGAAAACGAAATAAAATAAAACAGAGGGGTAAAAATTGTCACCTACTCTTCAAAAGAAACTATTACGCAAGCTGAAATAAACAACTTTACGTTTTTTGAAAAAGCGTTTTACAAGAAATTTTAGACTTCAATAGTTGAAATGAACTATCTAAAAACAAATTAAATAGAGGGTCGGAAATGAAGAGAAAAGATGCGAAAATTCTATAAGTTTAATACACTATAATATAAGTTGGGGATAGTATCTATTATTGTAATATTATTGTTTTATTGTACTAAATTTGTTATACTCAGAAACACACCCTTTTGTTGTACCATAATTTAAAAACATAGAATCAAGAATAGTCCAGAAGGACCGTAGAATCATATTTGAATACATCGGACTGTGTTCAAAAAACTTTTCCCCCTTTCGTTACGTGCATGCGTAAAGTCACCGCGTGATGTTGCCAGATCATGAAAAATATAATCATCACACAAATGTAAGATAATTACATTATTAAAAAAGCAATTTGTTAATTTCTTTAAAATTTGAATGTACACGCGGAAACATTAATTGACTCAACAGAGAAAATAAGTAAAGGGCCATTTATTAAGAGTTATTTCATTAATGACCTTTGAACTTGAAAAATATAACAAATTTTATTTTACATAAAACGGAAGTTTTTATGTCATATTAAATCATAAAAATAATAATTAATTTCAAATTTTTGTGAGTAATCGCTTCAAAATCACATCATATTTGATGTTTTAAAGATAATGTCGATCAAATGTCCATAATGGCGTTTAATCCAAGAGGTCCAACTTTCATTATTTCTCTCATTGGATAGCAAAATAGCGTAAAAAGTTTGACTACCCTGGCAACACAAACAAAATGTCCATTTTTTTTTTCTTTGACAATCTCACAGATGGAAAAATAATTTATTTTTTAAAAATTATTTTAAGTAATGCATTTGCTACTTACACATGAAATGTGATCCCATCCTGTTTATTTTTTATCCCAGCAGCATTTCTACACTTTAAAACGACACAACACGGCATCGTTGAATTTAAATCGGGAGTTGCGTACTGAGCGATGTCTACAAAGAAACTAATAGGTCAAAACGTAAAACTACTTGTTTAAGAGTGGTTTAGCCGCCTTCTGTTTGATGCGCGTATGCGGCTTCTGGACTATTCTTAATTCTATGTCTAATATTTATGATTTTTATTTAGAAATTTCACTGGTCTGTCTTTAAACCATATCTTTTTTATGTTATCATATCATTGTTGACTGTTTGTTTCTGTAAAATAAATAAATAATTAACAATAGTATACAAATACGAGTTCAATATAAACATCTTCATTGCAGACCCAAAAACATTTGGTAATTCTTAAAAATCCGAGGTAAAAAATAATAATAAAAATAATGTTACCTCACTTGGGTTTCCCATGCCAAGAATACTTAACAATATACTTTTTTTAATTACATTTGAGAATACACAAAGAAGACTAACTTAAAAAAACGAAGAGAATTAACAAATATTCAGACAGATTAACCCAAATATTTCATTTTGAGGGCCATTTTCAATGAGTTGTAAATAACTCACTATTAGAAAATCGAATCAATTTGGGGTAGAGTGGGATTCGAACCACAGACCTTTGGTCCGTGAGTCCAAGACACTAGCCACAGGACCACAACCCGGATATTTCATTTATATTCACATGTTATTTTCATAAATAATTACATTTAATGTTTTTGCCTAAATAAAGTTTTCAATATTCAATATAAAGTTCAATATTCTATATTACTTTTTATTCTCAATTCCGAGGACGAATTAGGGCGCGGGCCGAGTGGTTAGAACAAAAAACATTGAAGTCACATAGTTATTTGATAGTCCATATTTTATATGTTTTTTTATTAAATTTTCTTATTAAAAGCTTATAACTACAAAAAAACATCCATAAATTTTGTTTTTACTTCGAAAGATACTTTTAAAACAGTTTTACAACTTTAAGCCGCTCTCCTAAATAATTTACCAAATGTGACTTCCAGCATTTCAGCTTCAAGGTACATATATATATTAGTATGGAAGTACGAATGTTGATGATCGTTTAATCTGAAAGGTGAACAAATTGACGTGACTGCCTTAGGAAATTCAATACCTTGAATTTTTGTCGGAGTCCTTCTGCTAGGATCGAACTCTAACCTCACTCTTACACCTCATTAATTTTGAGACAAGCCATTAATTTAGAAATGATCCTGTTGGTTATTGCAGATTCCGTTTTCGAATAGAATTTCCACCCCTCTCAATATCGGAAAATTCAATTAAATATTTACGTATTTAGCAGGTATATCTCTACCACTTAGTAAGAAATACGGTTATATTGAAGGCAGATTTTGACAACATTGTTGTATAGTGGTAAGGTTGTGGGAATACCTACCACAAATGAGGTTCATCGCTTGATTTCTGATCAGAATGACATGTTTTTTTCAGTACCTAAATAAATAATATTCGTAAAAAAAAGTTTTTTTAAAGAAGTTTAAATTGATAAAAACAATACAACATTAAACTAAGTTGAACTTATTAAAGCCCTTCACTCAAGTGGCCAATGCCGAATCAAAATTTACGATGTCGTTACAGATTAGTTTGAGGTCACCACCGGAGTTCACCAAGGTTGCGTCCTTGCACCGTTCCTTTTTATAATCTTTATGGACTTTATCTTTAAAAAGATCGAGGAATATCCATCTCCTCCTGCCAAAAACTTTGTGACCTAGAATATACCGATGATGCGGTTATAATTGACAGTTCAGTCGGGGGTCTTCAAGTCACCGTAGATAAGCTAAATAGGTACTCCACAAACATGGGTTTAAAAGTCGATATTACAAAAACACATGTACTGTGTAATACTTCGTACCTTGATGCTCAAAACCCTCAGACTCTATTAAACCAAATCTTTGAAAGGGTCGAGAGTTTCAAATACATGGGAGTATATGTTATAGAAAATGGCAGCTTTCAAAAATAACTGGAAGTGCGGTTAGGAGTAGCAGGCGCTACATTCAACAGTATGAAGGCTGTCTGGAAATCGAATTACTCAGTGAAAACCAAATGCCGCCTTTATAAAGCCTGCAAAACACCTATTCTCTTCTACGGATGTGAATCGTGGCACCTTACTAGGGCCCAAAACAGCAAAATACTGAGTTTTGAGAATAGGTGTCTCAGAAGAATCTTGGGTATGCGGTGGTTTGACTTTGTACGGAATAAAGTAATAAAAGAATGGACGCAGCAAATTCCGGTGACAAACTGTCATCAAGTTGAGGCAATACGGTTGGCTTGACCGTGTACTGCGGATGCCCCTGAGAGCCTTAACCACGTTTGCCTATTTTACAAGGCATCAGGTTCTCAACGTTCTGGACGTCCACTGCTGACTGTTCGTCGCATGAGACGCATGGAAGCTCTTTGTGGATACCATATGCTCCAACTAGGGAGTGAACGTGGAATGATGATGATGATGATACAATATTGCCAGTTCATTTAAAACATTTTTTTCAAAGTGAGCAATAAGGCCCCCGGTGGGCGCTGAACCCCTTCGAGGGGGCTGTAGAAGAACCAGAAAAATTGGTGAGCGTTGTGGCAGTCTAGGGGAGCGATGGTTGATTTTTTAGAAAGGCGAAAAATTTGGATTTCTTGGTGTTTCAAATTAAAATTACCTAAGCCTACCCTGTTTTGGTTTCATACATACGCCGCGGCGTAGCGCAGTAAGTTAGATGGCGAACTGTGAAACTGGCGTCGCGGTTTCAACTCTCGCTAGTTGCAAGATAAACATCCAAGTTCTATTATTTATTTTTTATTTATTGGGGATATCAACAGTGTAAAAAAATATGAAAAAAATCAAATATACAGTGATTAAAACCAATGATAGATATCCACAGAAATACATGAAATACAATACATGTTAGTGTGTAAGGGTGAGTGTAAGTGTGTGAGAGGGTGGATGAGTAGGTATAATTATAGAATAAGGGTGGACATGTGTGTAAATATTATTGCACGAGTATCTAAAATATATAAAATATAAAGAATTACAAATAAAATAAGATTTTATTATTGAAACTACTAAGTGTAAGAGAAAAGTGTATGTTTTAAAACGCGCATTTTAAATTTTAATTTGTTACAATCAAACGGATCAATAAGAAGAAAGTTCAAATTACACTCACGAGATAAACGTATAAGTGGAGAGTTCTGGGTATAGTTCGCACGAACTGCTGGCACATGAAATAGAGAGCTCAACGTGTGACGGGTGCGGTAGCCAGGGACATTTAATGATAACTCCGACATAAGAGCCGGACTATCAAGGCGTCCACTAAGTATGTCATGAAGGACCCCCATGTCTAATAGTAGGCGGCAGTCTTCTTAACTAAGTAAGTGGTGTTTTTTGCAGGAAGACATATTATTGAGATCCGTGTACCTGCATCTCCAGATAAAAGTTCTCAATTGGTCCGGGTGATGTAGTTTATTTTTCATAACCTCCTTCCATGTTCTCTCTAAGCCATCTGCTGACAAGCCTCTATATAGAGGCTTATAAGGTTATTTCTTAAAAATAAAAAACGTGACAGGATTATCAGCGCTTATTCTAACTTGCTCGGTATAAATTCGGTCACAGGATATAAACGAGTAATTGCATATCTATCTTATTCTTGTCGGTGGTGCTGCACCAGGGGCTGATAATTTTGAAAATGCTTTGTTTTATTTATTTTTTATTTTTATAAAAATAAATATTTACGTTCTTTATCTAAGTATTTCAATTTTGGGCTAATTTTTAATGAGTTGTTAATAACTTATTATTAGAAAATTAGAATCAAGTTGGGTTAGAATGGGGTTCGAACCTTGAGCCTCCGATTCGTGAGTCCGCAACACTAACCACGGAACCATGACCCCGTCTAAATATGTTGAGTGTTTTAATTACACTCATGAAAAAGGAACCTTTAACATGTCATTATTTATTTATTATATACGGTCTAAGCCAATTACAACAGTTACATGAAGAAACATAAATGCAAGAAACTGAACATAAAACTATTTAGCAAAGACAAACAAGGGCAAAACAATAATTATATACAATATATTTATAAAAACGAAAGACCTAAGACTTCGAGCTAAACCATGCCAATCCAACTTCACCCCACACTGTTTAGTCGCGAAGAGATCTAAGCCGGAAGATCTATCCCAAAGAATTCCAAGTCGTGTGATGATTTGACTAATCTACACATTCTGGACATTGGGGCATAAAAACCAAAGTTGTTCTTAGAAGATTTTATAAACAGCAGATTTTGACTTCTGGTGACACGGTTGGTAACATGAAAAGAAATTGATTGCAACAAAGATGGGACATCACTTAAAGCATTAAGTATTTTGAAAATGCATATAAGGTCCATCTCAGTTCTACGTCTCTCTAATGAAGACAGATTAAGAGATTGCTCTATTTCAAAATAAGAATAATTACCCCTTTGTAATCCGAACAACCATGCCACTTTTCTTAAAAAATAATAACTCATACTTATACTTAATTTTAACTCGGAAACAGAATATGGCACATATTATCTATATATTATTATAATATATATTAATGGCAATGTTTGTTCGTGTGTCCTCGATACACTGAATAACTACTAGACTGCTTTACGTGCGGTTTTCAGCAAAATGACGAGCTTTGCTATAGGAATATTTATAACCTGTTGAGTATCAATCTGTTAAGTAGAAAAAACTATAGGAGCTCAAATGTTTTATTCATCGTTCACTGGGACTGCATTTGATGAGAATGCATTTACTAAAAAAATGGGAAGATGTTATTTTTTTGTATTTAAAAAAGTTTGGAAACAACAATAGTTTTTATGGCTCCCAACCAGATTTTTTCTCTTAATTTCCTAATAATTTCTACACATTTTTTTACTGAATTGTCTGAATGCTAAAATAATATTAACTGTCATTTTATACATTTTCGTAAATCGTATTCTTACATAAAGTGCACCCCTGTTTGACAATTGCAAAAGGAATTCTAATAAAGAAAGTGAATTATTTTTAGTTTTAGAATTTACAACAAGTACCTAGGCACCAGTGGTGAATGGTGATTTTATTTACAGGTAAGCTATAAAAAATATCATATATTTGTACCTACATAGGAGGTACATTATATAATGTAAGTAATATATATTAAAAATTGATCTTTTTCTGTGGTTCTGTGTGATACAACAACTCTCATCCATGAAATAAACTCAAACGATGTAACTTCGTGATATATTATATTATATAGATATATTATCCATTACTTTAATACATAATTCATTAAAAAATAAATTAAAAATACCATTATAAATTTAGTCGATATTAGGTATTCAATTAAAATGTCAACTGGCTGCATTGTTCTAGTAATTAATAGTGCTAAAAACGGCCGCGTGGAGCGCTATATGTCCCGCAATAAGACGCATGAAAATAATTATAGTCTTATGTCAAAAGTACCATCTCAAAGAAAAATAGCCCTCAAGAAATGATGTTTGAAATACTGTTTTCCAAATCAAGAATCTTTTAATAATTTGTGTAATTTGCAAGTTTAATCTAGGAGAAAAAACCCGCACTGGGGTTAATACATTCAAAATATAGTATACTTATTTGTATAAAAAAATAAGCTGGAATAATCGGCTAGTTTCTTGGCTCACCGCAGGCGCTGGGCGCGCTTTATTAACATTTATATTTATATTAGGATAAAAATACAAACGGTGGAAATGATTTAAAATAAATGTAAATTATTTCATTGTTTTTCTGTAAATAAAGTTACAATAAAACATTATTATGGTTAGTCAAATATAATGGTAAGCTGTGCATAATCGCTTCTATATCCAGTTGGCCCTGCTAGGCACCTACTTACCATTCAAAAGTAAAACCATATTTTTATGAAAATATTGATCAGGTTACGTAAAAGTAAAGTTTATCGTTAACCTAACTTTAATTTAAGTCCGTATTTTTTTATTGTGTTCATTTAATCAATACACGAGTTAATACTCAAATCACGCAAAAGCAAAGCACTGCCGGGTTCAGCTTGTTATAAAGATTATAAGCATTAATTTTGTGGTTAAACATTTTTCCAAATGATATTAAAGTCTTGCATATAGCCACTTACCGGCTAAGTCTACCAGTTTCTAGACGTACTCATCTCTTCGTCAGGACACCAATTGAACTAACATATAATCGGTGCATGTAAAGATTGCCTAAAGCATGTGGTTTCAAATCGGCCTGTTGGTTTTATATTTTTGTGCAACAACTATGATGAAGGTGTATAGTGGGTTTTGCATGTTAGTTTAATAGGTGTCCTGACGAAGAAACATGTACGTCTCAAAACCGGTAGTCACAGAAAATTCGGTAAGAGGTTACAAACAAATATTTAATAACATTTAGTAGTATCTGGCGCATTTAAAAATAATCATAATTTTTGTTTTCTTTTAGTTTGATTTTTGGTTTAACAATAAACGTGTAATCGACGGTTTCGGTTTGCGCTTGCAATTTGTGCCTACCCATGTGCCTACAGTCCGTTGCATTTGCTGTAATCTGTAGCTAACTTCGTGGTTAATGATCACATAATGGTTTTTCTCCGTATGGCGACTCTATTAAGTTATTATTTAAAGTGCGCAACAGATGATAAGTTTTGAAAAATTCGTCTAAAAAGTTTTTTCATTTTATTTATCATTATCATATTATTCCCTTCCCGCACATAATGCTGCATAGGGCACTACATTAGTACATCAATCGCAGCGTATCTTGATCGTTTTGTTACATGAATGTAAGTTGATTAGTTTTACGCTTCAGGTACCAGTCCAGGGACTATGAAATATTTTTGTGTTAAAACATCCTTTTAATTAAATGTTTCATATCAACCATGTCGGGAATCGAATTCGAGACTTCTTGCATGGTAAGCAAACGCGTTGACTATTAGGTACACCAAGAGGCCGACAATTTTTTTTATTTTATGCTTCTTCTTACACCAGTAATTGAATCAATAATATTTATGAATATTTCGTTCTTGCGTTATATTTGTTTAATTATACGGCTATTTTCATTTAATTGTAAATTTATTTTATTGGTTTCAATAAATCGGAAATAATACGTGGGTACTAACTCTAAATTACTTGATAAGTTGGAACGATTGCAGAATGTTTGTATACGTTATATTTTTGATCTTCG
Organism: Micrasema longulum; assembly: GCF_059751315.1. Taxonomy (NCBI): domain Eukaryota; kingdom Metazoa; phylum Arthropoda; class Insecta; order Trichoptera; family Brachycentridae; genus Micrasema; species Micrasema longulum. The sequence continues at coordinate 63,110 of NW_028279429.1, read as the reverse complement.
CAAATTCGACCACATAACCGAATATCGCACGCAACTACACTGGCTCAGTATCAGGTATAGAAGAAACATTCACATTCTCTCACTTCTTCACAATATTTTAAATAATCTCATTTTGCCTGTTATCTGAGAGAGCTCTTCCAATATCTATCACAACACGGACTATATCTTCGTTACAGTAACGAAAGAACCTTTATAATACCCTTTCATCGCTCTTATTTTCTTGCCTCATATTTCACAGTAGTAGCTGCTCGATTGTGGAATAATCTGCCCACTATCTTTAGAGACGCCCCTTCTTTACGTACATTAAAGTCAAGATTCAATTGTAACTATTTTAATATTTAAGTTGTTTCTTTATACTTCTTCTTTCCTTCCCATCCCCTCTCCTCTCTTCATAGTATGATGTTATTTTTTTAGGTAATCATTGTTTTTAATTTTGTATGAAATCGTAAGATTCAATATGTCTATGTATTTTTTTTTATGTACCAATGTCTATGTACCAATTTTCTCAAACTGAACGGTTTTGGTAGGTAGAAAAAAATTGCCTTAAAGCAATATGCCTGCCCTTGTATGTACATATATAAATTGTATAAAAGCCTTCAATACAGTGTCTCACAAACTACTAGTTCACAAATTAGGTGAAATCGGAATAGCTGGACAATCATTAGCGTGGTTTACAAATTATCTAAGTGAGAGGACTCAAAGTGTATGTATAAATGGTGTCCGTAGTAAACAAATGTCCTTAAACGTCGGTTTCCCTCAAGGAAGTGTTTTAGGTCCGTTATTGTTTAACATTTATATTAATAAATTATGCAACCTACCGACTGGAGGCAAAACAATATCTTTTGTTTACGACACGGTACTAATATTTGACTCCGAATCTTGGATGAAAGCAAAACAAAAATGTGAAAAGGGTATCCGACGCGTAAAAGATTGGTTAGACAATAATTTACTCACCTTAAATATTTAAAAAAACCAAATCCATCTGCTTCAGTATCGCAAAAAAAAAACAGAACCTGAAAGATTTTCACTCAAGATTCATTTGTGCATACCTAATACTTTGTGCAAATGTGAAAATTTAGAACAAGTAAATTCAATAAAATACTTAGGGGTCATAATAGATTCTAAACTTAGCTGGAAAGACCAAATTATAGAAATATCTAAGCAAATACGGAAATCAGCATACATTTATAAAAGCCTAAGAAATATTTTGAATACTCAACTAATGAGACAAATTTACTTTGCTTTTTGCCAAAGCAAACTATCATACAGCAATTTAACTTGGGGAGGTTGCTCTCGTTCAATCCTTGAACCAGTAAAAATAGCACAAAAATGGATCATGAAGATCATTCTCAAAATACCCTTGAGGTATTCAACGGAAGATCTATTCGCTAAATTAAAGATATTGGATGTAAGACAATTGTTTGTGAGGTGCTTACTACTTAAATTTTATGATAAATTAAGTGAGGTCAAAAGAACCCAACACAATATAAACACGCGTTCAGCAACAGAAATTAACTGTATTGTCCGATTTGTATCAACCGCCTTTGGTAAAAAGCAATACAATGTAATTGCTCCAAAAATATTTAATGATTTATTGCCAAATATAAAAGACTCAAAATGTAAAACAAATTTGAAAATAAAAAAACTGCACATATAAACAGTGTAGCGAGAAATTTTTTGAAAAATATATGTAAATCAAAAAACGTAGTACTTTATATAATTGGTACACATATTATTTATATTTTTATGTATTTCATTGCTTTATATTTGTTTTATTATACTATATTATTTATGTTTAAGTAACATGTATTCTTTGCACATATATATACTTTATATTTGTATAATAACGGTTTTTAATTTCTTACATTTGATTAGCTAGGCATTTAAAATTAAGTAGTTTTAGATTTCTTTTTTTATGTTATTGTTTTATTAGTATAGGACTACTTATGCTCTAAAGATAGAAAATTTCCATCTTAGAACAGGCTGTGCCATGTTGGATGGAGACTATCATAAACAGAGAACACTCCGTTTTCATTTTACATTACTTGGTTTATATAGATTCCCTGTTATTAAGTATGTTTTTTTTTTTTTTTGCAATAAATTTATAAATAAAATAAATAAATAAAGTGTTCAATAAATAAATATTGCATGCGATCTTACTCACGATGCGATAATAGCACCAATGCAGAGCCCTTTACACTGTTGGGTTCGAATAAGATAACGATTATGATGGTTTTATTTTCCGCCCAAATTTATTTATCAAAAGTTTCCTTATAATCTACAATATTGAAAGTAGAATTTATCCGCTAAACCGCCGAAAACGTGATCGTCTGGCGCATCCATTCCACGGAGGGATGTCGGAGAGTCTTACAAACCATATGTTTCAGGGTAGTTCTTAGTTGATTGTAATTCAAAAGTTCTGTCGGTAAATATTACATCAACGGAGGCGAACTAATGGCGAACTCATGTTAGCGGTGAAACTTTTTTATCACTTTAGTTGTCTTCTTCTCTGATGACGCTCTCGGCGTGTTCTTCAAATAGATCTGATCCTTTAGACTGCTCATAATATAATAAGGCGCGCAATTTCATATCAAAAAAACAATTATTCTTAAACAAAATCAGGTCGTTGGTTTTTGTCTTTCTACAAAAACAACTACCGTATTTTGCGGACGATAAGACGCATCGGACCAAAAGACGCACACTAATTTTCGGTTGAATTTTCGGAGAAAAAAGTGCGTCTTGTAGTCCGAAAAAAAAGTACTTTTTAATCATTTCTATTCGTTCTCTTGCCTATAAATATATAATCATCTCTATTTCCTTTCTGCACATAATGGTGCACAGAGCACTGCATTAGTACACCAATCGCGGCGTATCTTGATAATTTTTGTTAGATAAAAGTAAGATGATCAGTCTTACGGTGCAAGTCCAGGGACTATGAAATATTCTAGTGTAAAAACACTTTCATCTCAACTATGTCGGGAACCAAACCCGAGATCTCTTGAATCTCACGAGGTCGACATTGAATGATACCTTGTTCAAACTCTGAATGTATGAGGTGACATTCATTTTCATGACAATTTGGCATCATGAAATTTTGACACGATTTTTGGGGGCATTAATCTTCCCATCAGCATCAAAACTGTAAGATCTTAGTTCTGTCGGTGTTTTCTGCAAATTGAGAACTACCGTTTTTTTTTATCAACACTTTTTGGTCATTATTACAGTTTTTCGTATGAAATTGGAGGATGTTTTTATATATCATAGAATTGATCTTACTGCGCCCGATAATACCAATACCTCGTTTTTTTTTTCAAATTGTGGATTGGTCATTTCCTACTACTTATTTCTTCACTGGAGGCATTCAATCTACTATTTTATGGTTCCCTAATATTTGTTTATTATGGTTCCCTAATATTTATTTATTATGGTTTCCTAATATTTATTTAGATTCGCAGATGATATAGTAGTCATAAGTAAATACATGGATGAACTAGACGAAATGATTATGGAACTACATGAGGCTTCAAAAAGGATTGGTTTGGAAATGAATATTCAAAAAAAAAAAAAAAAGTGAGTCCAACAGGACGAGACATATTCATTAACGATAATAAAATCGAAGTGGTTGATGAATACATTTATCTAGGACACAAAGTCAAACTTGGTAAAGATAACCAGATAGCGGAGTTACCAAGAAGAAAGAGGTTAAGTTGGGCTGCTTTCGGCAAACTTAAATATATTTTTGAAAATAAACAAGTCCCTATTTGCTTTAAAAGACAAGTATATGAATCGTGCATATTGCCGGGGACAACATATGGACTAGAAACCATGTCTATAATACAAAAAAGTAGCCAGAAATTAAAATGCACGCAACGATCCACGGAAAAACAGATGCTCAGTGTATGTCTAAGAGACATAATAAGAAATGAAGAAATAAGGCGCCAAACCGGAGTCGTGGATTTCATGGATCATGCAGTGAAATTGAAATGGCAGTGGGCAGGGCACTTGGCGAGACAAAATGATGGCAGGTGGATACCCAGAATAATAAAATGGAGACCACGGGCAAACAAAAGAAGTGTTGGAAGACCACAGAAAAGATGGGTCGACGACATTGCCTCTTTTGCCGGTAAAACGTGGATGATTAAAGCGGGTGATAGGAAGGAATGGACACGTTTGAAAGAGATCTTTATCCAGCAGTGGAGAGAATAAGGCTGCAGAAGAAGAAGAAGAAGAATATTTATTAATCAATGTTTAAGTATTTATTTATTCATAATTAAGTAATTTTGAATAACCGCCATTTGACGTAATATTTCAAACACAAAAAAATAATAATATAGAGAGTTAACGCTTTTTTTTCAACATTTTTTCTGTAAAGGAAACACTTATTATATTCATATATATTTTTCCTCAGCTTTTAACCCTACCGTGCAATAAATATAATGTAAACAGTTTTTATCCTAAAAAACATAATAAATTATTATAAATAATTTCTTGCAAATGGGGTTACAAATAAATCAGATACATAATTTACCACAGTACTTCATCTTTTGTTTTCAGAAAATATGGCCCTGAACCATCTGAACATGCTATGAAATAAGTTCGTAAGAGTTTCCTTACATAGAACTTGCTAAGGCTTCTCTTCCTTATTTCCTACAAATCCTTTCGAACTCGTTATTATATTTTATAATTTATGTGACCCTTTTCATGACGTCATGAGCCCTAAAGCACCCTAGAAAGGGCCGAAGGAATTTTCATACATATTTAGAAAATGTTACCATTTTTAGAATTCACAAGTAACTAGTCCTAACATCGCTATATTTATAACTAATTAAGGTCATCGAAGACACCTATTTTTTTGTTTAGTAATAAAGAATTCATTAAGAATTATATTTTTTGTGAATATATAAATGCATCCTTTTTTTTTCGAATCAGTAAGTGAAAATAACTGCAGGTACTATTTAATCGATAAAAAGATCGATGGTAAATTTCCCATCTAATAGAATGATTTAAACTTATTGTTGTCTATATAGTGAAATATTCCAATAAACTTACAAACCATCATGCCGTTTCCCCGTAAAGATTGGCAGAGTTACTATGTATTTTCCTACAATGCTTTTTGTACAAAAAAAAATACAATTAGTAGTAGAAAAACCGTTGTTTTATTCTGTTTTATATATCACGTTATTTAATTTAGGCGTTTGTTGTATTTTATTTATAGTTATGTGTTTTTCATAGGTATTTTTATTTTAAAGCAAATATGTTTTTTAGTTAATTTATATTTAATATTATTTAATCGGTCCCGTTGCTAGTGTCTCGGACTCACGAGCCAAAGGTCCGTGGTTCGAATCCCACCCTACCCCAACTTGATTCCATTTTCTAATAGTGAGTACAACACGTTGAAAATCGCCCTCAAAATTAAATATCTGGGTAAATCATAAGAACGCAAATATTTCTTTTAAAAAAATTAATTTAACTACTTTTTATATATTTTTCAAATATCATTCGAATGCTTGGTTTTATTTATTTATTTAAATAATAATAACAATTAAATTAATAATCCTTAAAAACATGTTATTTTAGAAGCATTTGTGTATGTATTTATGGTTTAAATTAAGTCATCTTGTGTATTTGTGTCATTTTTATTTTCAGATAACAACTGAAATTACAAAATACAAAGTTTACAAATAAACTCAAATTACATTTTTCCATAAATAACCAAATTCAAAGCAAAAAAAAGCGTACTTGAATAAAGTCACTCCTTATCGTTTCCACTTAGTAAAAAATACGAAAATAATGAAATATCACATATTATCAGTTGTAGTGAGTACAACAGGCTACCGGAGTTCTATAGAACATTAAAAAAATACTAAAATATTTTTTTTAATTCCCACTTAAAGAAGTACGGGAAGGTGAAATTTAGTTTAAGGTTCTTCTTTTACCTCGGATATTTCTTACTATATGTAAATATTTATCGTTATGATTTGTTTTAATTTCTTTGTATTATATACTTGACTTGCTATGTTAATTAAGTTTTATATACGTATTATAATTTGTAACTTAATTATTACAATACCTTTATGTAAATATTTTTCAGTCCCAAAATAAGTTTGTTGTAACTCCCGGGAGCACAAAAAAAAAGATGAAATATATATAAAAATATCAAACAGTTTTTTTAACTCTGTCTTTAAAAACCTTTTCATTGACGGATCCACACGGAGACATCACATTTTTTTTCTTTTAAAACGAGTGACAATAAATATAATGTAAAAAAATATGCAACAGTAAAAAAATCAAATGTATGAAGTTTGTAAATTTTAATGTGAAGTCAAGTTAAATTTATACGGTGTGGATATAAACCTTAATTTTTTTGTTGTTTCATTTTTCTTAGAATAAAATTTGAAGATTAAATAAAAATAATTACACGATCTTATTTTAAAAACGTTAAATAAGACAAAATATAAAAAACTCAAATTAGACTTCTTAAATTCTATGAATCGCTGCCTTTAAACGATGATTTATTAAATTTTGTAATCAGATATTTAAAAAAACGTTTAATTTGTTTTGTTAATCATTTACTACATATTTAAAATTGCTTATTTAGACTCGTATACCACACTTATTGAGTAGGAAAAATAATTCCGAGAGTAATTAAACTTTTTGTGACAATATCAAATTAAAACCACAACATTAGAATCAAGATTATATTTCTAAAATAAATAATATTACGCACCTGAAGACACAAAAAAAAAACATTTTTAAATAAAATTATGGTGTATTAAAATTAACTACAATTATTGTGGTAAACTTTCAATATATTCTCAAATTTCAGGTAATTTATGACATCGCGGTAGGAATAAACCAGTCACAATAAAAACTGATAGCTTTACTAGCATTTCAAATATTTGAAACTATAATTTGATTTTAGGGACTATATGGTATTCGGCCAATGAAATAGATATTTAGATGTTTGAAATACTTGACTAATAAAATATAGTTATCCTGAAGAAAATTAAATATTATAAAGTTCAAACTACGAAACATTTCAATATGATGTAACTTAAAAAAGACCACAGCATAATATATTTATAAATAAAGTATTAAATATTCTTGTGCAGAAATATTTTATAAGTGAAGTTGTATTAAATATAAATGTGCATAAAAACTAGAAATAGAAAAAGGCTGCCCCTTGGCAAAATAACTAAGTCATAAAATAACTTAATGTATAAAGGATTAAAGTTGCGTTATGAGATGTCTGAATGAAAAAAAACTTACTGATTTTTAGAAAAGATGATTTGTTTATTTTAATAGTGCAGATTTATAAAACAAACATACAGTTTTCAAAATAATTGTAAAAATTAGATTTACGAATGCAATATTAAAAAACTAAAATAAATAAAATACCCACACAAATCAATTTTATTACAATTCAACACAATATTCAATTCTTAGTCATGTTTTTACTATTTTAATTAGAATATACAAACTCGTAAGCCTTAAATATATTTTTATAAAAATGTCAAAGTTATGGTTTTATTTTTGTAAAATAGAATTCAACCAAATAAAGAGCAGTTTACATATGTCACCCTAATCTTCCATTTTTATTGATTTGTAACTTTTTTCGTGGTTAATTAAATTATTTCTTATTTATTTGTTTTAAAATCAATGGCTTAAAGAACCTTTTCAAAAAAATGATTAAAGGAAAAAATTACAGCGGTGAACAGTTTATTATGTAATGCATAATTTAAATATAAAAGAATAATTAAAATTTTACTATTTAGTGAAAATAAAATGTTTAAAAAAAAATAGTGAATAGTGAAAAAAAAACAACACCTCTAAATAAAATATAACAGTAAACGTGATAAAATGTTATGTTCCAAATATAAATATAACGAAATAAAGTTGAGAATAATTTAAAGTAGAAATAAAGTATTTAGTACTCAACTAGGTAATAATAAAAATGAAAAATAATGTAGCAATAATACTTTGAAAATGATAAGTTTTTTAGAGCAATACGAAAACTTGAATTATCTGAATTACACTTTTATTTTATAAGTTGGTTGTAAGAAGTTTTTATTTGGCAATAATCCACCAATTTACATTTTATATTATGTACAACACGTTAAAATAAATCAATTCAAAAATACGTATCCCAGGAAATAAAGTCAAATTTAACAATATGTTTTCAAAAAAAAATATTAATTAAAAATAATATAACGAGTGTAATTACATTTTAATCCATAAACAGAATTTGTAAAGAAAATATCGAATATTTGTTCAAACTGATTTCCATACTTATGTATCCTGGATATGGGTGAGTGCATTTCGAAGTTGGTACGTGAATTGTTACAAAAAAATAATTTTAGTACCTACCGGGTATTCGAATTTAAGTTAGTTCAAGCAGAGCAAGGTTGTCAATTATTGATTTCATTATAAAATTTCTTACGATATATTTTATTATTGTTAAAACAAATGTTTGATATCATTAAAGGATGGTAATAGGCAGCAATGCCTTACTTACTGTGAGAATTTAGACGATGAAAATCTCTTGGACACGAGGAATTGTGTAATCATTCAAACTTCACTTTACTTGCAAACCTTTTAATCGCAATTACACTTGGAAAATATTTCAGACCTACTGCAAATTTTTTTCGAGAATAACTCCACAAAAATTTTCAGTACGTAAACTACTTGACAATTAAATTGAACTACTTAATAACATGTTTCTATCATTTTATTTCATAATACTAAAAAAAATATTTTCATTTACCAATTCATAGTACGTTAAACTTTTATTTTAATAACTCTACTGACTATACACACTTTTAGATAACTTAAAGTATCAAAAACTAGCTTGAATTAAAGCGTTTCTGTATGTAGTTTTATCTGGGATTTTTATTTGATTTCCAAAGTCTTCTCTTTTTATTTTATTTAGATGTACAACGAAAGTCGATTTTTTTTCATTAGCATATGAATTTTTATTAATTTTACGTGCTCTTAGTTTTGATCATTAATAATTCACGACGAACTTGAGCAATCTCATAAAACTTCCCGAAATCGGCTGAAGTTCTTAACGTTTCCAGAAACACGCAAAAACACGGGCAAGAATTACGCGCGGGAAATGCACGAGTACGCGCCACGACGCGGCTATACGTCGGACCAGCGCGGACGGCAGCCCGTCGAACACTGAATTTTCCTTCGCGCAACAGCTTCCGAAGGAATCATCTAGGGGTAGTAATGGCGCATGCGTAAACAGGTGTATGGCACACCTGACGCACCCTCTCACTGGAATTTGAATTGGAATAGAGATATTTCTACTTCTCAAGAGAAATCGACGGGTTGTTTTTTCCCTTCTGTTGTAGACATGCTTTTCTAATAAATATGAATCGAGTGACAAATTTTTCAGAATTAAATTAAAGTGAGCGAGGTTCAAACCTCAAACCTTTAAACTGAAGTCGGCAACCGATCATGGGATCACGACCCAACTTTTTTCCTAAACTACATGTCATTAAGTCTTAAAAGGTTTAATAAAAAAAAACAAATTGATAAATCCTCAAGTTACAGTTTTAAGTACGAAAATATTTTAGAAAAACAATATTTGTTTAGAAAAAAAAAAAACATTACCTACATATTCTTTTCATAATACGTTATTTTATTTGTTTCTATTTGTCGTAAAAAAAACATCAGAATGACTTTTTTACTAAATATCACTAAGCAATTAGCATTTTTATTATTAATATATAAAGCATTAACTTTGTGGTCAAACATTTTACTAAATGTTCTTTAATATTTGTACAAAAAGACTTACCGACTTTTCTATGTCTACCGGTCTCGAGACGTACTCGTCTTTTTATCAGGACACCAATTAAACCAACATGCAAAACCCAATATACACCTTCACCATAGTTGTTGCACCAAAACATAAAAACAACACGACATTCATTTTAATAAGCGCATGCACTGATTAAATTACAAAAATATTATATTTTATTTATCAATTAACATTTCAATTTAAAAAAAATTATAAACATTTGAATTATTACATTTTTAATTAACATATTAATATAAAGGTATGTCATACACTACTTTCGCTTACGTTGAACAAGATGGGTTTTGAGGGCTCTCTATATGACTGGATAAAAAGTTATTTGACTACTCGGTCACTCTATGTAAAAGCTAAAGCTATTTTCTTTTACAAATTCATTGCAACAAGTGGTGTTCCTCAGGGATCACACTTGGGTCCGATTTTGTTTATTTTGTTCGTAAATAACATTGGCAATGCTTTTGAAAATGTTGAGATTCTTTTGTTTGCCGATGACCTAAAATAGTTTTAAACGATTCGTAATGTAGCAAAAGGATTCGTTTTACAAAAAAACATTGATTTTCTCTTTATTTCGTGTAAAGAAAACAACATTTTTTTTAAATATTAGTAACTGTCAAATAATTAGATTCAATCGTTCAAAAATGACTGTATTACCCTTGTTTCTGTAAAATAAATTAAAGACTTTGGTATCATATTTGATGAAACACTTTCTTTAAGTAGTCATTTTGATTATATATTATATCAAAGAAGGTTGCGCAAATGCTTGGATTTATATTGAGGTCGGCAAGAGATTTAAAATTTATATTTTCAATCAAAAAATTATATTGTTCATTGGTTAGGAGTAAATTAGAATGCAATTCTTAAATTTGGCCACCATGCTTCCCATTGTAATAAAATTGAAAAAATCCAGCATAAATTTCTCCGATTCATAAATTATAAATTGCATTTACCGCGAGAAAACATAAACTGTAATCTTCTCTTATCTACATTAAATATACTTAATATTAGTGATTGAAGAATAATATCTGATCTATTTTTTGTATAAAGTTGTACATAATCTTATTGATGTTCTTGATTTGGTCAAATGCATCTATTTCAATGTGCGTTATAGGCCAAGGAGTCATTATATTTATTTTTAATATATTGAAATATCCAAGTCAAATCCGCACATTAATTCTCTGTTCCCGAGAATTCACTCTCTCGGAACAAACACACTGATGACCAAAAATAGATGTATTTGCTTTAACTTTATCAAACTTCAAGAGCCAATTATTATTATTTTTTTTTATATTTGTAATGTGTTTATAACCTTTGTACATGTAAAATCTTTTTGGGCGTAAATAAATAAAAACTCTTTTTTTATTGATTGATTGATTTGGTGTTTATTTTGTAGAACTCCATATTTAAACTTATAATATTAGAAATCAAACACTGTTTTGAGTCTACTGAACACTAAATGTAATTTTTACATATATAAAAAATACAAAACAAAAATTTCGTGACTAATTGTTTCGCCTTGTTAGGGCATTTTTAAACGAATGAAAATATAATATATATAGATTTGTTCCTTTTCTGTATTTTATCTTTATTTTGTTCGCTTTAAAAATATATTTTTTAAAACATTTGGGTTCTTAAGATTTAACCAAATCTTTAAATTTTGATGGCCATTTTCAACGAGTTGTTAATAACTCACTATTAGAAAAAGGAAATCAAATAGTGGTAGAGCGGAGTGTAAACCCCGGACCTTTGATCCGTAAGCCCGCGATACTAGCCACAGGACCACACACTGATTCAAATATATTTTATTTATTTATTTTAGACAGTATTTCACTCTACATTTTGTACGACGCGCGACGATTGCATTATTTGTTAATTATTACACATGGAAGCCGTTTTAGGGTCGGCGACAAATTTGTAGCTCTAGTTTGTTATATATTTAAAACCCTTATAACTTTGAAACGCGAGCAGCTAGAAAGATTTGGAGTATGAAATTTTAATTTAAAAAATACGGTTTTATTCATTACAAAAAGATATTGGTTGAAAGAGCGGCGTTATTTTGCTATCGATGCGTAATTAAAATACGATTTTCGTTCACTGCGATAGCGACGCTACGCAATCTCTGTAAAAGTTACAATACTTTAATTTCATTTATTTAATTATTAACATACACGGCACGCAGTGCCTTTGACCTTAAAAAGATACATATTAAAAATAATATAAACATTTCAATATCATGTGGAAAACTTGATATTGAAATGTTTATAAAACTAAGGGTAGGTAACCCCGACAGAAAATTCCACCGAAGAAGGCAACGGGAAACCACTTCAGTCAATAATTCCTAGGATATCACTATGAAGAGAAACCAAACAATGGCCCAGAGTCCCGGACGGTCCTTAAATGGACCAGGTGTGCGAAGAATCTCCCGGCTCGACATAGAACTGTGGAGGAGCTATTTCGCACTGCTCAGGATAGGGAAGCTTTCTCCCAAGTGATCGTCAACGTCGGAGGGACCTGACATGACACGTGAAAAAGAAGATACTTTAAGTGAAAAATATCAGCACGTCGGAATAGTTATTGCCGAGAACATGGAGTCGATTCAGAATAGCATTATACGAGTATACGGTACGTGAATTGTTGCAACTAAACGGAGGTACTTGACGAGTCATTCGTCCAGGTACCTTGAAGTTAATGAGTGCTTATAGATTTGAGCAGTCCCATGTAAAGTTGACAATCTTAAATTAATTTAAACTTGCGGAATAAGTTACGTTTCTTGAATAAAATAAATACGAAATTAAGTTGGCAGATGAAAGGCCTCAGAAATAGCTGTAAACAGTCATCGCCAAAGCCAAGCTGCATCTGTATCGTCGGCGTCTGATGAAAAGGTCTAGTGCGGAAGTGATTTGGTGTTAAAAAATCCACAAATGTCAACTTTGCCTACTTAACATGTACCATTTAAAACCATACATACCGTACCCAGTGCTGAGACTAGTTTACTTGGGGCTAGTTGACCCAATAATTCAATATGGATTAGGAATATGGGGCCTAAGTTTTAAATATTATACCGACAGAGTCTTGAACCTACAGGTACAAATCTTAAAAGTTATCATACCTGTAAAAATAAAGATTGAGGGAAAAAACAACAATAAAATATTATTTGATTTTGTTAACGTTTTGCCAATTAACAAACAGTGTCAGTATGAGAAAATGACAGATCATTTCCTCGATTGCAGTTTTAAATCCAAAATAAACCACCAGATCATGACCCGACAAGTATCGGCACAGCAGCTGATGGTACCACGACAGAAGAACTACTATGGTGATAGAACAATGGGTAGTGTAGTACCAAAACTGTACAATTTAATACCAGCTGAAAATCGTGAGGAAAAAAACCTAGTTTCATTAAAAAAATAGTCAAAAATTATTAAACAGCTAGTGAAACTTAAGTGTTCATATAAATATATTTTATTCTTCATTTATTATTAAACTATGTATTACTTATATATATTTTTTTAATGTAATGTAACCCGCAAACAAGCTTCGGCTTTGCGGGAGCAAAAATACAATTATGTATGTTACTGATTTGTTCAAATAAAAAAAACTTTTTTTTTTTTTTTTAAACCGCCGATAAAAGAAAAAAGCATGCCGAGCAAAAATCATATTTTAATTTCGCGTCGATAACCAAACAATGCCGCATTTTCAACCAATGTTTTTTTGTAATAAATAAATACGTAATTTTTAGTCATAAAGTAGATGCTTACATAAATAATGAACGACTTACTGAAATTGAACATGTTAAATACTTAGGACTAAAAATAGACTGACAATTAACATGGACAATTCATATCAACAATTTAATTAGCAAAGTGGCGACATTATCGAGTCTTTTTTTAAAAATCAAAAAATGTATTCCAAAAACGGAAAAAATTCTAATGTATGAAGCCTATGTAAAAACTAAAATATGTTATACGCAACTACTATGGGGAGCAGGATATCAAAATGACATAAACAGACTACAAAGACAACAAAATAAAATATTAAAGTAAGTATATGACCTTCCCTATTTAACTGCAACTAGAGAACTTTTTAAACAAACTAAGCAATTAAATATAACTGAACTCTTTCAACTAAAATCATTAAAATTTATCCATAAATTAGCCACTAATGTAATTGTAGACGAAGAACTAAAACTTGTAAAAAATTGTAGTCAACATGGACATAATACGAGAATATCAGACAAATACCATATACAACTTTCTAAAACAAGACAAGGGCAATCAAGACTAATGAACCAGGGACTGAAATTATACAATAAACTACCAGACAAAACTAAACAAAAAACTTTTCAAAAGATCTAAAAAATATTATTTTGAACAACAGAGTATTAATGAAAAATGTATATATTATTTTATGTAAAAAGAATGTATCTGTAAGGCTTTATAAATAAATTTTCAAATAATTTTTTTTTTTTTTTAAATAAATTACCATACTCTAACTATTATTCTAGCTGCTTGCGTTTTGAAGGTATAACGGTTTTAAGTAAATAATATACCACCGGGCAACCTGTATAATGAAATATCTCAAGACGCAAGTGGAGAAGGAATAGGGAGTTGTGAGAAATAATTGAGTACCACATATAAAACACATGAGCAAAAAATCAGCTGGTTATGAAACATTTTATGTTTATGGCTATTTATGGTCTAATATTCCAAGGCTAAGTGCCACGTGGGGTTTGATGATTTGATAACTGTATCTATTACTTATCCACCCGGACACGGACAAACGATAATTTGAGTTTACTTTATCGACGAACACCGGTTAATGTCTTATCGTCTCATTGTTATCCTTGTCCAGAAGGCACACATTATATTAATGTTACATTTCGGATTTACGACTTTAAATCTACCAGCGTCTTCCGTCTCCATGCATAATATGCCATTAAATTACCTACTGTACAAATATTATGGGAGCTCCTACACCCTCCATTTTAATACAGCCATATTTCGTGTCCCATATTTTAAGTAGGTACCTCGTCCGGTAGAGCCATTTCGGTGACTAAATTAGAAATTCGGAATGCATAACTCACATTCCACCTTAATGTTGAATGTTCGCTTATAGCCTGTGTATGTCAAAATTTATCTTATTATTTTAACTAATAATATAATATAACATTGAATAATAATTAAACCTTATCCAAAAACAAAGGTTTGGTGTTAATAAGTTATATGAGATATTCAACAATTAACACAATTATTTTTTTCCTCGAATGAGTGAGGTATCTCACTTTCTTTGTAAGTACTATTAAATTTTCCCTTAACTCGGATATACCCATTCGTTACTCGGTGATTTTTTTTAAAATTTGTAATTTTTTTTAATAATAAATCTACAAGTAAATCAAAATAAAGTTTTTTTTTTAATTAAAGGTTTTTCAGGCCGTACTACATGGTAAGTACCAAAAACAAATATTTTCACATATAAAAAAAAAGCAATAAAGTTTTCATAAATTATGTAAAAGATAAAAACATTAAATGTGACAAAAAATAAATAAATAAAAAACTTAATCGAGAAAAGAATAATCGTTAACATTTGCATGGAAGTTTATAGATGATATTTGGTAATAAATAAAAAAAATACCGAATGCACACTCCGAGCCATTCATGCACACATATATGAACGCACACATATCATATCTAAATGCATCGATATATAAAATGTACAAAAACACATAAATTACTAGCATAAACCACTCAAGATATTAAACACTTAGAAACTATCCCAAATTTTCAACTCCACGAAGAAAATTTCTGTGCAGTTACATTAATACTGAGTCCATTTTAATAGATAGGACAATGTACATAAGATACTTCTGCATACTATATTGATTAGCGGATACTGGCAAGTTTTAAGTGTACTGTGTACAGGTAATTAAGCATATCTGAATTAATAACAACAACTTCAAACATCCCTGTCGTCAGCCTAATTTGTAAAACTCATAAATTTTTTAAAAAAATCTGTGCCTTAAAGACGCAGAATCATTTTGTTTTATTTTATTTTTTATTTATTTTATTTGGGATTTTTACAGCTTTTACACAAAAAAATAAGTACAAATATTTTAACAATACTTTTTTATTGGCTCTACAATAAAAAAGAATCCTCTGTAAATCTAATAATGAAGTATGTAATGTACGTATTAAACATATTATTTTATATTAACATTATTAGGATACTTAATTGTAAAGAATCGCTTAATTAATTTGTTGTAATAACTTCAAGAATAATTTAATTACATGTCAAAGAAATTTTGGTGATTTTTTTAAGACAACAAAACCTAAAATATGCATTTTGCATTGATGATGCCTCTTATTCTTAATCTTAGTGGTGGGGGTCAGTTCTATGCTTAAAGCTCCTGACGTCACCTGTAAACTTGTGAAGGTATATTATGACGGATCCCTGTAAATAGTTCTAGCTCTCCAAACCCAGGGTTTATAAACAGCCCGGTTACTGTGTGGAAGGTGAGAGTTTTGATTTTGCTAAATCTCCCCCTCCAAAGATCCGTAAAGTATTAAGTTATTGAATAGGGGGTGAGCTCTTTAACATCATCAGGTTTAACTAGTGGTCCCCTGAGGATAAGGCTTCTTTTATATGTAAAGCATTACATTCTCATATAATGTGCATAGGTGTTTCCTAATCGGCACTGCAGAACCTACAACTAGAAGTTTTGGAAAGGTTCTTTCTAGCAAGGTATCTGTTCAATCTGCAGTGCCCTGGGCGGGTTCTAGTGATAACCCTCACTCGATTTTGGCTGAGCTTTATTAGGTCAAAGGCAAATTTTTACGAGTACCAGTTTCAGTTTTGTTGCATTGTGCTAACCGGGTACTTTTTGCCAAAGCACTACGCTCTGCTTCCTGGCCCATGACCTAAGCTCGTTTCGGGGAGCACATTTGAGCAACCCACAGTAGGGCTCAGGGCATATCGGGGCTTTCTCAGCTACCAGCCTTGCCAATTTATCAGGTGCCTTATTACCGTCGATGTTGGAGTATCCAGGTACCCAAATTAATGTCACACTATTACACTCACTGACACAATAAAGCCCTTAGACATTCCGACAGAGCTCAGTGCTTTTAGAGCAGCCTGACTGTCTTGAGAGAATAAACATTTATTTGTTTTTGTATTGTCTGCTTCAATGCTTGTGTGCACAGCTATAGATGGTATAGAATTTTGTTCGGAAGACCACGGGATAGAGCCCCACGCTAATAAAAAACCTTTTAGTGGGTCTAATTCCGTGTATCTCAGCACCTGCTTGTCAATCTTTCTTGGAATCAACGGTGTACCACACAATTTCTCCCTTCTGTAGGGCAGAGGGCGTTGCCTAGTATGTAGGCGAAATAATTGAGATATATATATATATTTTAATTCGACTTTACATAAACCACTGAGGAGTACTGATGGTCACCGTGATGCACTATTTAAAAGTGACGCATCATTAACCGAGTGTATGACTTGGTCTGGAATCAAAAATTGTATTTACAATTTCTGTGAAAATTAAGCCTGAATTTAATATTAACGACATATACACACACACATACACATCATTGATACTTTATACATTATAACATTTTACATTTATAAATACATATTAATCATTTACCAGTTAGTCCACATTTGATCGCAGAAATCCATTCCCGTTCGAGCAAACCAGTTACTCAAACCAGATTTGA
Organism: Micrasema longulum; assembly: GCF_059751315.1. NCBI lineage: Eukaryota > Metazoa > Arthropoda > Insecta > Trichoptera > Brachycentridae > Micrasema > Micrasema longulum. The sequence continues at coordinate 45,578 of NW_028279429.1, read as the reverse complement.
ATTTTGAAAATGACTCAGACTCCTTTATAACCTGATCTACTAAACTAAAAATTCTTGGACCTACCACAGAGAAATGTCTCCTAGCCAAAGTTATTTTACTTTTTGGTACGTAGTAATTTACTTTTGAGAAATATCTTGTTATTATTTCCTGTTGTGTTCTTTGTTTACTAATTGAGGTCCAAAAGTTGATCAGACATGACTTGTAATAGATGTGTCTAATTGAGAGGACTTTGGCCTCTTTAAACAATAAATCTGATGAATAGGTAGGAGGATATTTAAATATTATATTTAATATGTTTTTTTGGGTTATCGTGAGCGGTCTGTAGATTGTCTGAACACAACCACCCCATCCTATTATGCCATATGTTGCCACTGATTGAAATAGTGCGAAATACACCGAACGAAGAGTTCTGGGTTCTAACACATTTCTTAGGTTGTAAAATACATAAATAAGTTTTCTTAATCTATCAGTTGTTGTGTCTATATGAGATTTCCAGCGAAGATGTTGGTCAATGACTACTCCCAAATATTTGATATTTTCTGTCTGATATCTGTGGACAGGAACAAGTACCACTATTATCATAATAATTCAATATATCTTTATGACACGAATGCAGCATATATGTGACAAAAGTAGAGTAAAATATATCCAGCCGTATAATCTAGGAATCAGATTAAAAATTGGTAGCGACTTTTCTGCCACCATACCGTGCACAACGCGCCGAGGAAAAAATCCAATAATTTTCAACATTAAAAAAACGTGTTGCAAGCTCGAAATTTATGAGTCCCTCAAAAAGACCCCTCGCTTATGTATTTTTTAAAATGGGGAAATTTCTCTCGTAAATACGTGGAGTATACATGGAAATTTAAATCACGTTATACCAAATTTATGTGCAAACATACCCACCATTATGGTTTATGCTTTTGATGAGTTTATATGAATATGGGCATTTTTCTTCATTAGGATTTTCAGAGATGCTTATACCTAATGGTATCAAAAAAGAATTCAACTATTAGTATTTCACAACAGAGATGAAGACCATTTTAGGGAAGGGAATATAGGAGTCTAGGCACTACCGGGCTTCTGACTTTTCATTGGCTGGTTTAAGTGGCTACTTTACACACTATGTAACTTTCACCATTGTGCTAAGGTTTTCACGTTTATATTTCTTCAATTCTTCCATCTGCTGATTCTTGTGAATTTAAAGAACTGAAACCTTTATTGATGCGGGTGGGAGTCATCTGACTGAATTATTTCACCTACATACTAGTTTACTATGATCTAATATTTTTTTAATTTTACTAGGGATTTTTACAGCTATTACATAAACAAAATAAGTAGAAAAATATTAACAATGCTAAAGCCAATTAAAAAAATCCACTGTAAATATAATGACATATAGGAAAAGAAGTTTCGTAATTGTATTTGTGTGACGTTTGTATTCATGTGTATGTGAATGTGTGTATGCGTGAATGAATGAGGGAGAGGATACATGTGCGTGTGGGAATGAATGAGGGAGAGAGTGCGTGTGTGTGGGTGCGTAAATATAAAAAAATATTTGTTTAAAACTTGTAATTGTATTAAAAATGGTACAAGCTAAGTAAAAAGTAAGAAACCTTTTTGTTAAAATTCAAATCAAGAAATGTTATAAATTGTATAATATATTAGTCTTTATAATCCTCAGGGTGTAAAATTCCGTGTATGTCTATAAAAATTTGTCAAACTCAAAACATTTATGTTATTTATTGAATGCACAAAATACACAGTTTTATCACAGAGCACAATTGTATTTTTTTTATGTCCCGACTTGTTAGAAAATTCTGTGTTAAGTCGGAACTCTTCTATATATAAATCAAAAACACTTATTTAGATTTTATACAATTTACAAAATAATCAAAACAATATACAAAATAATAATAGAAAAATATAAATGATAAAAATTTATACATGTCGAAAAATGGAATGCAGAAAATTTATATTATACATGGCAATGTGTTATTTATAATTTAGAGTAATTTTATATTTCAATTCGGTAATTAATTAATAGTAAAAATAAATACAAAATAATACAATAAAGTAATAATAGCAACACATCTACATCGAGCATGTTAGGTTTCATAATTCGAATGAGTAAACACTTTGATAATCCAAAGGCCCTAATTTCATTATATTATACGTTTGTCAGAAGCCATTTGGAATACGCGTCTCAGATATGGAATCCCCAGTGTGCCATATATATAACAAGAATAGAAAATATTCAAAACAAATTTATAAAGTACCTAAAATACAAAACCGATATTTCTTATGTATCAACTCTCACTGCCTTCACCCACCATGGGATCACTTATCTACAGTACCGCAGAGTGTGTGCGGACCAACTACTGCTTCACAAAATTATGACAGGAATAATTGACTGCACATAACTACTTAGTTTAATAACAATAATGTGTCAGCCAGGATTTGTAGACGGTACCACCTGTTTCATGTACCAATAAGTAAAATATCGTATGTTAAAAATGCTTTTTTTCGTATGACTTTTTCAGTCTACAATACAAAATTTAAAGATATAGATTACACAAACATCACTCTGTCAGATTTCAAATTTACACTAAAAATGCATTATGTAACTACTTAGTAGACATTATAATAATAAATATGTACATCTCCCTTCCCCTCCTCATCCTCTCTTCAAGCATTCTTGTCCTAATCCCGCCCAATTTACAATAACTTACTCTTCTTAAAAATAAAACAAAAATTCTTTGATTATCGAAAAATATTTACGAGTACATAAAAATATCATTTTTAGATGTATGAACCACTGAATAAATAATATCTGAATATCTGTGGTATGAACTTATATGTATTTAACAAATTACAACAGAGATGGAGAATACCTTAAATACGGGAATATGGAAGTCTAGGCATTTACAGGGCTTATGACCTGTCATTGGCTGGTTTAAGTCGCCACTTTACACACTGTGTAACATTCACCATTTGCCTATCTTTGAACATCCATATTTCTTCAATTCTTCCATCTGTTGATTTTAGTGAAGTTAAAGAGCTGAAACCTTTATTGTTGTGAAGAGATTCATCTGACTGAATTATTTCACATACTAGGCAACGCCTGAAAACAATTTTCCAAATTTTAAACTTCTTCTTGGACCAGTTGGTTTCATTACAATATTTGAGTTTGTCCAAATGTTTGTAGACAAAAAACTGGATTTCACCCCCTCGTATTTCTTTAATATGTCATATATTTTCTTGACTAACTTTGTATACTTTGTGGAAATCTGTTATTAGTTCTGAGTTTATACACTATATCTTTTTGTTTACTATAAATATGTATGTAGAACTGTTGATTTCCCAAATAAAATAAAATAAATAAATATATGGTAGAATATGTAATTTAATTAACATAATAATAAAGTTAAAATATATATTTACAAATAATTATGCTTCACTATTAAGTTTATTCAAAAATAATATACATATATACGTATATGGATAATAATGAAGATAAAATCGATATTATATATTAAATATTTATTCCCGAAGCAATCTTTTGTTGATACATTCAACCATACATAATAGGAATGAACAATTTTAGTCATCATTTAATTTTACAACGCTTTATTTTTAGGGCGCTACATCTTGATGTATATACAATTTTTCTGCACGTGTCACTGAACTCTTCCTTAACGGCTAATCCGATTTTTATGAAATTGTTTCTGTGTTTGGTGGTTTAAACTCAATAGGATCCAACTGTGATCTGTAACAAACTCTGTAAAAACAAGAGTTAAACGGCCAGGATAACGAGATATTGCACTCTTTTTTTATTTATTTATTTATGAACGGACTTAGTTCATTCAAAAAATGACAAACACATATCCTTATATACAGGCACAATTGAAATAAAATACAAATAAAGAAAAGTAAAGCTAGGCCAAAAAATTAAATAATAATTACTACCTCAAGAGAAGATCTGGTCTATCTAGGTGATGGTTTAAATCCAATTAATATAAGACATAGTCTTCCTGCAAAAATCACCACTTGCTTACTTTAGAAAATAGCGGTCTACTATTAGACATGGGGGTGCTTCATGACATACTTAGTGGACGCCTTGATAGTCCGGCTCTTTTATCGGAGTTATCATTAAATGTCCCCGGCTACTGCACCCGTCACACGTCGAGCTCTCTATTTCATGTGCCAGCAGTTCGTACGAACTATGAACTAACTCTCCACTTATACGGTTTGCTCGTGAATATAATTTAAACTTTCCCCTTATTGATCCGTTTGATTGTAAAAAAATAACATTTAAAGTGCGCGTCTTAAAACAAACTTTTTTGTCTTATACTTAGTTTCAATAATAAAGTCTTATTTTATCTTATTTTTTTAATATTTTTTTTATCTCTAATTCTTAATATTTTATATTTATTTATATTTTCGACACTTGACACTTGTGCAATATTTACACACATGTCCACCCTCATTAAAACACCCACTCACCCACCCTCTCACTCACTTACACTCACACAAACACAATAGTATGTATTGTACGTGTATTTAATGTATTTCTATGGATATCTGTCATTGGTTTTATTCTCTGTATATTTTATTTGTTATATTTTTGTTACATGTATTACTGTTGATATCCCCAATAAATAAAACATTAAAAAAATGAAGAAACAATAATATTGAAATATCAAACGTTACTTAGTATACAGTTTATCGAAAATTCGAATATTAACTAAAGGTTTGCTGAACCAGCTAATAGCCGGCGAACTAACGTTTGGGCAGGACAGCGTCTGTCGGGTCTGATAGTAAAAAAATATAACACCTGCTATCTGTGATAAATTTATTTTGTCCTGTTAACTACATTTGAACGTAGTTATGCAGAAAGCAGCCAGTCCACAATTTTTAAAAATGAGATATTGATGTTATCGGGTGCAGTAAGGTCAATTCTATGTTCTTTTAAAAACAACCAGACTGCTTTTTTACAAAAAAACTGTATTAATCACATTCTGAAATTGACGTAGATCACAAAAACGCCATTTCTCGTTTTGCAGAAAACACTCACAGGACTAGAAAAATCGTACGGTACTTTAAAATTCATTAAAACTGATCAAATACACAATTAGATTATTGTTTGTAAAACAAAAACTAAAGTATTCATTGTTTATCATTTGTTTAATTCAAAAACATTCCAACAGTTGTATACATTCGATTATTCACTCTTTTCACAAAAGTGCTATTATCTCAGTTTCACTTTTCTATGGCTGGCAGTTTTCTACATAACTACGTTTATTTATCGTACTATATTTCTGTGATTGTTATAATTGTTATTTATAATATGCATGTCAAATTAGGAAATCCAAAAGAAGTTTTTTTTTTTTATTTATTAAAATTTTTCATTGATAAACCCTTACGGGTTACATACATTTAACAAAATATTTTTACTTTTAAAATTCACATTGTACTGTTAATAATAATATTTTTTACATCTTTTGTAAAGGTTGTCCGAGTCTTAGGTTTAATTTTGTCTTGTAGTTTCTGGTATAATTTCAGTCCATGGTTTATTAGTCTCGATTGTCCTTTTCTCGTTTTAGAAGGTTGCATATAATATTTTTCTGATATTCTCGTATTGTGTTCATGTTTACTACAGTTTTTTCCAGTTTTAATTCTTCGTCTACAATTACATGAGTGGCTAATTTATAAATATTTTTTTAAGGATTCTAGTTTAAAGAGTTCAGTTACATTTAATTGTTTAGTTCGGTTAAAAAGTTCTTTAGTTGCTGTTTGATAGGGTAGGTCATATACTAACTTTAATATTTTATTTTGCTATCTTTGTAGTCAACAAATTTACGATAATAATTCACTTATTAAAATGTTACAAATTACTAACCGAATTCACTCATATCAAACGTTGGAAAAATCATTGAAAAAGTTGCTAAAAAAATATAATGTAATTGCCATAATGTCTAATATTATCTTAGAATCCCTGAACAAACCTCTAAAATATATACAATTTTTTGTGGACGTACGAAAACCTTTCGACAATATTTTTCACGAAACACTAATAGGATAATTGAACGCTGCGGGCATAGTAGACAAAGCCCTTTGTCGGATTTAAAGCTATCTTCAAGAAAGACCACAGTATGTAAAAATAAAAGAAACAGTAAATCGACCCTTAACCAACAAATTTGGTATGCCCCAAGGCAGATTACTAGTTCCGTTAATCTTCATAATCTACGTCAACGACATATTAAAAGAAAAAATGAAGAGAAATAAATATATCAACAATATTTTGAGTTCGTCCAAATTTTTGTAGACAAGGACTGGATTAAACTCCCTGGGGAGCTGTTAACATTAACATATTTCAATAGAGACGAAGAACATTTAAGAGAAGGTAATATATAAGTTTAGGCATCTACAGGGCTTATGACCTGTCATTGGCTGGTTTAAGTGGCCGTTTTACACGCTGTGTAACATTCACCATTCTGCCCATATTTGAACATCTATATTCTTTCAATTATTTCATCTGTTGATGACCGTAAAGCTAAAGAGCTGAAACCTTTATTTATGCGGGTGAGGTTCATCTAATTGAATTATTTCACCTACATACTAGGCAACGCCTGAAAGTTTTTTTTTCGATTTCTATACTTCTTCATGGACCAGGTGGATTTATCAACAATATTTTGATGAGAGATAAAACAATGTTTTACATAAATAATAAATCAATATAGGAACGTTCTGTCCAATAACCACTTACGTAATAAAAACAAATTTTTATTTTTACTATGATATGTTCACAATTCAACAATTCACACATTTTTTCATAAAATACTGTAGCGAGAGGATGCTTTATAGCATCGAGCAAAAAGTACACGTGCGAACTGCGAATGTGTATGAACTGCAAGTTGGTTTTATATTTTTGTGCAATTACTAAGAAACCGACACGTTTCTAAGCCGGTAGGCATAAAAAAGTCGTTAAGTGGGGATTTACAAATATTTACTTACATTTATGGTAATAACAATGCTTACTGTGTCAAAAATAGAAAAGAAATAGAGTATGAATAATTTAACAAGCAAACCTAGGTATATTTTTTATAAATGGACGAAAGCGGCGGTTATTATCATAATAAAGGTACCTACTGTCACGACAAAAATAGCATTTGTTTTTTTTAACTGAACCTTGTCTTATAAGGGTGTTAATTAACAATCCAATTATTACCTGTAAGGTTCAAAGTGTTTTTATTAATTAGTGAAATTTTGTTAACACACCTTACGAAAATTTTATCATGTTTTAATTTATAAACCAAATAAGACGGTTATCATCATCATCATCAGGTGGATTTATCAACAATATTTTTAAGGTCATAAGCCTAGACTTCTTTATTACCTTCTCTTAAATGTTCTTCAACTCTGTTGTACTCTGTTAAATAAATATATGATGCCGCACCAACGTTGATTTTTAAGAATTAGCCGGTAATAAGTAAAATATCAAAAAAATCCTATAGCCGAAGAAATGTCACAGTAACAAAAATTTATTATCCCCACTCACGCACCTTTCACCGTGCGCGTGCGCAGTTAGTTGAAACTTGGTCGTCTCGCGAAGTGCAGGTCGTCATTGTTCTCAGCGCTCCGTGTAAACATTTAAACACAGATACATTTTGTGAGGTCCATCCTTGGTCCACCTAACTTTTTAGAATTATTCTAATGGATTTAAATAATTCTGATAATAATTTATATTCTTGATATTTTCATACGATTTTTAACTTTTTCATTATTTGTAGAACTTCATAAAAAGGTTGTTTTGTAACGATTTTTTTATTTCAATTTTCATGTTTATAAGACATTTTGTTATATTATCGCCTCTTATCACGTCATGTTTGTTATTGTGTTGTATACTTCATATATAAGGCTAAATATTAACATAACATTTGAGTGCAAATAGCTGTGGATGGCCAAGTTATTGGTTTTTTTAAGGATAACATTAAAAAAAAACAACTTTTGTTTAGAATGTAGGAAACTCCGATTTTTTTATTATTTTTTACCTGGTACTTCGGATACAAAACGGTGAGCCGAACTCAAATGTGAAACGAACTCCCTCTCTAAACACAAGTATCTACTTTATTAGAGAGGTAGAAACTTTATATATAATTTGTTCTGTATATTTACCTATTTTGTATTTCAAAAATGTATTTTGTAAAAATAAAATTATTCAATAAAAAAAAATTTAAAAAAAAATTTAAAAAATGAAACAGTACCCGGCAGTAAATAAAATACATCGGGCTTGTGAAAGAGACTGCCGGCTTTGTAGAGCGTCGTCTCTGTCCCGGAAATTCGGTTTCTATATGCATGCATGCAGTGGCGTCTTTGATACCAAATTTCTAGTAAAGCTCAGATTTTAAGGATAAGTATAACATGCGTAAATGTTAAGTAGGTACTCATAGTAAATAACATAGTACGGACCATGTTTGTAAGCATCTTCAAGCATTTTTATTTTGTTTGCTAGTTTTTTATCTTCTAAAATACATATTAGGTAATGGTGAATAGCAATGATTTCTTAGTGAGGCTTAGCCTCACTTGCTTCATATGCTCCTTCGTCCCTGTATGCATTTATGACAAAGACGACGCTCTTCAAAACCGCAATTTGCCGATTACGCCGGCAGTCTCTTTCGGCAGGCTACTGTACATAGTTAGAGAGGAAGAATCTTAAACTGGTAATCCCAGCATGAAAAATATCCGTTTGGTTTCTTAAGCATGTATCTTTGTTGAATTATCAAATAACACAATAAAAATAAATAAGTAAATAAACACATGGGATGAAAGGGTTGACATCAACCCTCATGGTTTCTACAATCTATAATAACGAGGAATGCCTTATTTCCCTGCGGCTAGTAATAAATAATAGTTTTGGGAGACATGTGACCTTTTCAATTCTCAAACTTTAAACTTTAGAACATTATCATTGTTGGTTCATCACTTGAATTGAAACTTCTGCGTCAACAAAACCAATTTATCACTGCTTAAATTAACAAAACTTATCGTTAGCCCTTTAAAATATTAACTAACCATACTGTCACGACAAACGATACGAAGTTTTTGGATCAATCCTGTGAAATGAAATGTTACATATTTATGAATTGTAAAAAACTAAATTATAGAAAACGGGAATTAAGTTGTCTTTGAACGGGATTTTAACCTCGGATCTCTGATTCTTGAGTCCACAACATCACATTTCGATTCTGAACTCTTAAAAAACTGTGGTAAATAATCCCTTTGCGTGCGGTGATTTAAGATCGTGTTACCACTAGTAAAAGACGGAATATTCTAAAGTTCAGATGTTTGAAAGAAAAAAAAAACATGGAGACGCACATTTTAATAATTCATTTTCCATAATTTATGCAAATAAACTCAGCCCCGTTATAGCAAAATAAATCAAAAATCATAAATACCGCCTGAATCTATTTTACACAACACCTGGGCTGGTTTTGCAAACGAAGTTATAGCGCGGTATAGAGCGTTTTTACGTACTAAATACGGATTATAGCGCGCTGTAAACGCGTTCGGAATACCACCCCTGCAACAGAACAGCGTCTCTGTCTTCCTTGTTATGAGTTATATCTTCATTCTCTCTTTTATACAGATGTGTTTTTTAATTTGCGGGCATTCGTTCTTCGCGTAGCAAGGATAAATATATTTTGTATTAACATCCAGCATAGTAATATAAATTTAACTTTTCAAATCCGGTGTGAAAATGTAAATTTGAAGATTAAAAATACGAGAACATCATTAAAAAAAATAAGAGAGATGTATCAAGTCTTGTATCCTATGTCGACTAGTGTGACACCACGCAAGAGTTAATTATGTTTATAATATACACTTAGAAACATTGTATTCAAAATATTTTATTTTCACTAGGTGAACATGCTAATTTGAGTTGTCTTCGTTAGAGAGATACTCTCCGATCTCCTAAGGTTACCAGATCGAACGAAAACTAATTCCTCGTTTTTATTTGGTGTTTGGCAAAAGTCAATTTTTCGGGATAACCGGTGTATTTACGATGTATATACTTAGGACTGTTTTTACAATTTAGCTTGTAAATGCCGTCGGTTTCGAAGGGTCTCGGTCCTGTGCTGATTTTCGGAGATGTTTTATTTTTGTGGATGATTACAAAAACGATTTTGCTGTCGGGTTTTTTAGGAATTTTGACAATTGTATTCGTGATACTTTTGTGTTGTATTGCTGTCCTTTTATAATATTAATATATTCTTTTTTTTATTTACCTTTGGTTGATGCCACCGTAGTGGAATCTGTTTCGAGTACTTATGATAATTGTATAGAATTATTATTTTATTAATATTTTGTTGTGAGGTGTGTTTCGTATAAAAAAATTCAACATACGTGTTTTGTCTGGAGTTTTATCAATAAATTAATCGACATATAAATAAATAAAATACAACTAATGAATACCGAACAATATTTTTTGAACTTTAACGTGGAAATTGCAACAATTTAACGTTAAATATAATAAAACAATGTCGTTTTGAAGGCAACTGGAATCAATGGTGATTAGAGTGCAATAACTGACGGAAATTTGGTCAACTCTATCGTCTAACTATCTAACGACATCAGATCAGATATCCAGAAGCTACAATGCAGACACCAGGACGTGTACATTGACTGAATAAGGGGACACTGCGGAATCCTAGACAACGAAAAGGCTGACGAAAAGGCTCGGGAGGCTACGCTCAAGAAGACAGCTTCCGATTTCACCGATTTCCCGCTCAGCTTTGCCAAAAGGAAAATTAGAAGCAGGACCTTTCAACTCTGGAACGATCGTTATTTGAGTGAACCTACCGGAAGTATTACTAAAATGTTTTTCCCTAAAATTTTCCATGCCTTTGATTTCCGAAGAATGCAGAAAGCTGTAACCTCACTCAGTTTCACACGGGTCATGGTGGGTTCATAAGCTACCTGCATCGCTTCAAGCTCTCTGAGATCGACAGAAGCCCGTGCGACGATGAAATTCCTCAAGATGTCCCTCACTTGTTGATGCATTGCCCCCTTTTCAGCTTTCAAAGACAACAGCTGGAGGCGCGATGCAGAAGCCTGGGTAAAGATCTTAGCGACATCCCATCGGTGATAGGTAATAAAGAACTCACACGAGAGGTGGTATTATACATGGACAATATGGTGCAGTCAATTGGTAAAATAAACCAATGTAGGGAACAAAATGCCGAACACTCTTCTAGTGGAACGGAAGGCCTGTTGACTACTGTCAACAGGCCTTCCGTTAAATTAATTGAAATTAAATTAATTTGCATTTAAAGTAACTGCAGAAAAATCTTCTCTTTGAAATATAAACCTTATATATTATTAGCTAGGTAAAAAATAATGCAACTCCCATAAAAAGATTATTTTTTTTTAAATGGTGGTCGGAGAGAGTCTGTCTGAGTTTTCCAGTTGTTAGCGCCGTATTGCGTCTCGGTGTTGACAGGCTAAGCACCTGAAGTTTGATGTGTCCGTGTTGCAAGTGGCCACACCACTGTAAAACTGGTTTCGCGATTTCAATTTCAGCCAGTTGAAAGAAAAAAGTCCAAAGAATTTTTTTTCTCAATTGGTCTAGGTATTGTGGTGTATTTATACATCCTTCCATATCCTCTTTTCCATTTGCTGTTCCTATAAAATCTTATTATTATGCTATTTGCGCTCTTGCTGTGGTCCATTTTCCTAAGCGAATAACTGCTGTTAATACTTAATGCCAACAAGACACAGATTTACCTTTGTCAAACTATTCATAAGCTGGTTTTAATGAAGTCCCGAGTCCTTTCACTTCTCACTTAAGCTCGATACCTTTCAACACGGATTATTGACCATAAACTACATTACATTGAAATTGTCGATGGATAAATCCAAACTTACCCGATCATTTTTACACATTAAATATGGACTCTGTGACACACAACGAGTCGTTTTTTATATAAAGTTAATCTGCTTTTATAGATGACTTTAAGATATTTGATTGTCGAAACACGCATGAGTTCAAAATCGATACTTTTAACCATTGATTTTCCGAATTATACATATTAGCTATGAGTTGAACCTGTCTCTGACGCTGATTACCTTAACCCACACACACGCACCCTCACACGTTCATATACACACACATTAATGCAAACGTCGCACACATCAAATTAAATTAAATTCAAATAAAATAACATAAAGGAATCGAAAAACATGATACATAAACGCTCTCAATCCGAAACATTTTATTTTCTATTATTTTGTTAAATTTGTTTAAGTTTTATATTTTATTTTATAACTCTGTATTTGTCACTGTTTTTATATGTTTATATTTTTAGTTTGTTTTTATTGAAAATGTTAAAAAAAATACGTGCAAGGCGAAACGTACAAATGAATAAAAATAAACGAAATACCACACCAAAAAAAAGGCAACCTTTTGTGCTTGGTGTTGGATTATTTTTTTATTTCATTTTATTTGGGTTTTTTACAGCTATTACATAAACAAAATAATTAGAAAAATCTTAACAATACTAAAGCCAATTAAAAAAATCCACTGTAAATATAATGACACATAATATATAAGAAAATAAGTTTAGTAATTGTATTTGTGTGACGTTTGTATTCATGTGTATGTGAATGTGTGTATGCGTGAATGAATGAGGGAGAGGATACATGTGCGTGTGGGAATGAAAGATGTTAACTTTAGCACAATCGAAATGTTATTAAATATAATTGAATGTTATATACAATAAATAATACAAAATGTATAAATACATTAATGCGTACAACGTGGTGATAAGACTAAAAATTAAAATAAATTATGGTTTTGAGTCGCTAACCAAAACAATATACATTCACATAAAATATTGTAGTAAAATAGTATTTTAAAATTCATCGAAATATTACTTTAAAAAATAACAAATTAAAGCGGTTGATACATAAATATTTTGAACTTCAGCTAATTGAGTCTGTTTCGTGATAATTTTTAGTTCGTTTTGTTCAATTTTTTTCAGTTAATATCATAAGCCGTTGAATAAATTCATATTTTGTTTGTTGAAATACTTTATTTATTATTTGTAGTATTTATGTGGTGGTCAGCGCTTTTGCCTAGCACGCAAGAGGTCTGGGGTTTGATTCCCGGCATGAAATATATTTTTTAAAAGGTTTTTTGCACTAGAATATTTCATCGTCCGTGGACTGGCACCTGAAGCTTAAGACTGATCATCTCACCTTTATGTTACAAAAATAATCTAAATACACTTTGGTTGGTGTACCGATACAGAGTCATATGCACTATTAGGTGCGGAAAGGGAATGGTGAATAGATATTGAAATATTTATAGCCAAGTATTGATGTTTTAATATGTTATCTTCTTCTTATTCTTATCGGCCTGTTTCTCTCCACAGCTGGATATTGGCCTCTTCCAAATTTTTCCATGTTTTTCTGTCCTGGGCACTCTGTTTCCATCCATGGCCCACGAGTTCCACGACGTCGTCAGTCCATCTCCTCTATGGTCTCTCTACTTTCCTTTTACTTTTGTAGGGTCTCCAGTTTAGTATTCTGGGGGTCCACCTATCGACTTCTTGTCTCACCACATCTATTTATATGTTATAAATGCTGTGAATACCCAGACTTCATATTTTCTAATGGATTTATCATATTTGTTTAATCGGCTTTAAAAAAATGACGCATTTTCTTCCGATTCGTAATCCATACTATAATATAAAGTATGAATGTTTAAAATAATAATATTTGTAGCAGAATAGGGTTAATATGGTAGCTAATGTTAAATAAATTACGGTCCAATTGTTCAATAAGCCATTTTAGTTTTGAATAATAGGTTAACTTGTTTCCCGCTTTTATAGAGTCATGCAAGTGTAGAGCTGCCATCCGTCCCGATATATTGTGATTAACTCATAAAGCCCGCTGGCTCAAAAAATACGTGCCTGGCGATGGTGGGTCATACAAGACCCAGTTTTAAAATTCACCTTTTAGGCATTTTTGTTTATTTTGAGATATTACTTTATCATTATTATATGCTCTGAATCGTAAAAAAAACATGTCGCACCTTCGGTGCAACAAAGGTACAATTAAGGACACTTTTTCTTGTTACGTCTTTTATTAGCATTTTTTTAATGATTTTAAATAAGCTTTTAAGGTGAAACTATAGCAAAAAATTAATTATTTCATGCTTTAAAACCCATTGCAAATAGAAATCCAGTAATAAGGCAACAAATGCGAAAAAAAACTTAAAAGTCGACTCCTGTAAAATAAAAAAATAAGCTGTTGTGCCTTTGTTGCACTGAAGGGTTTTGTGTACAATTTCTCATGACTTTATTTAGAAAAATGACGTTTAAAAATAACTTTTCACACAATCGATAATTTTCAATATTGCAGGGTTTAATCGGACCCATCCCGGTGAATATAAGCCGACGCCGTTATTGAGGAATTTGAAGGAGCTAATTTTTATTGTTTTTATATAATTCATTGTATTTTAGAAAAACTTTGCAGTACTTAGATGCTCTAATTTTTATCGCCCGTAAAATAACTTTTTTGGTATCCAATTTCCCGTAGCACTGAACTTCCTCATTGTTTTACAATGATGCATTGTTATATTATATTAATGTTATAAAATTATTTTCTTTAATTTTTGGACCTTGTTGTTTTGACACCGTGTAAAACGAGGTTCGAGTGTATTTGTAAAAATACGTTATAAAATCGCCTTTTTTGTTACCACATCTCCCCATCCCAGAAAGTCCCGAGGACACTCTATCTTACAGGCACCCCGATATACGGAAGGCCTAAAAGGTCTTTTGATGGTGGGCTGGTATATATAACTGCACCTCAGAGGCAGACGGAATCTAATCCAGAATTTGGTAAAATGACATTTTGATTTTCGTATCCAGTTTATGATCATGTCCATTGATTTTAAAGATATGTGAGTCTTATAATTTTATTTATTTATTTATTTATAATGAATGAACCAATGTGTTAAGATACTGAAAATAGAAATTAATGCTATAAATTCTTAGAAATCACTAAGAGAAAGTAGATTATTTATGCTTGTTCGGAACATTTGATGTTTTTATTTGCATCCGTCTGCCTCTGAGGAACAGTTTTTTTTAAATTTACTTGTTTGGTTATAGTTTGAAAAATATAATCAAAAGAAGAAGTGTTTTTTTTCATAAAAAAAAACTAATTGAAAAAAAAAACAAATTTAAAAAAAAGAAGTATTATCTGCGCTTTAGGAGAAAGCTGGGGGAGACGCGCATGGTAAAATATTGATAACCGTTGCTCCAACTTAATGTGGCAACCCTATGCAAGTGTCATGTGTACGTGTCTACAACAACTGCCTAATACCCACCCCCGCTAGACAAAATGTCACATGTTCGTCCACAGGGACGAAAGTTAGGTTAACTAAAAACAAAATACTCCACAGAAAAAAACAACCATAGAGATTTATATTCTTGTAACTTCGTGCTATTAATCACCAATGGTGCTTGAGTATCTAACCTTTCAGTTTGCAATGTAAACTTCCTATGGAAAATAGATTTTTCAGGACGTAAAAAAATGTACCAAATCATAAATAATATTTATGTATTATTTAACTTTTTGTACATAATGTTATTTTTACATTAGCGGGCTTATTGCCAAATGGCAATTTCTTCCAACCAACCAATAAAATAAAAACTTTATTTTCAAGTTACAGAACATATTCAATAGAAAATAAAGATTAAAAAGCAAAAGATATATAAAAATATAAAAAAACGAATTTGTTTATAAATTACCTTAAATCAAACATATTACTCAATGGGAAAGGGGAAAAAGAGGAAAAAGGAAAGGAGGAGAGATAATGGAAGAGAAAGGAGATGTTTCTTCAGACGTGATTTAAACAGAGATAATGTAACAACATCTTTTATGGTGGATGGGAGATGATTCCACAGTCGAGCCGCATGGAAACTATATGAGTTAGAGAAGAAAGAGGAATTGTGGATGGGTATTAAGAAAGTGCCTCGAGTATTAGAACGAAGAGGTAAACCATGAACTGATAAGCGTTGAAATTTTTCACGCAGTTATTAATATGTGTTGGCAGAAAGCTGAAAGCCATATATCTGCGGCTAAAAACTATTGCAGCTATTTTTTATTAAATCGTTTATTAAAAAATACAAATTTAAAATAAGAATTAAACACCACACAGTGGCTTTACCAAATTTGATGTTACCTAACATGTACTTATAACCCAAAGAGTTTTATTAAATATAAATTAATTAATGTAGAAAAATACATTACCATCTGATAGTGTTTTAATCCTGGATAACCGTTTTCGACGCAATGGCTGCATTCAGTTAAAAATACTGAAAAGGGAAATCAAGTGGAGAAAAGTCCGCCTCTTAGTGTTGTGGTTGACGCGGACGCTTACCATGCTAAACGTCTTGGATTCGATTTCTGGCAGAGCGCACGTGAAATATTTGTTTCAAATGGGATTTTTCCCTGCAATATGTTTTTTTTTTTTTTTTTACATACACAAAATTATAATTTATGTAAAGTTGCTTCGACTGTCTAACTAGGGTTATGTACCCCGTTCTAAGACAGTCAAAAAATATAAAAAACAGTAATCAATATATAGAAACAGTTATAAAGATACAGGACAAAGTGAAAAACAAAGTAAAAAATGGAGTAAAAACATGGTAAAAATGTAGTAAAAACATAGTAAAAATGTAGTAAAAACATAATAAAAATGTAGTAAAAACAAAGTAAAAATGTAGTAAAAAAAACGTAGTAAAAAAAAATATAAAAACAAAGTAATAAATGCAGTGAAAACATAGTAAAACCCATTAAAATATATAAATATATCTATAAAAATATTTTGAAACTCAGTAAAAATGCGAAATAAAAACAGAATACATAGTAAGAAACATATTTAAAGTCATAATAAAAAAATGATTGTATGTTGTATAGCAAAAAGCATATTTAAAGAAAGAAAAACAAAACATTAAAAAAATACTGAGTAGAAAGAGAAAAAAAAACAACATATTAAAAAATAAAGTAAAAGATGTAATAATTGTTTTTTTTTTAAATACATAGTTAAAACAAATTAAAAATTCATGCGGATCTTAAAAATTAAATCAGTAAAAAACTTTAAATACTTATAAACAATTTAAATTAAAACGTGTGTTGGCCATTTAACAGCCACCATTAACCCCTCAGACTCTCTGCGACCAATTTCTCCAAGGAAAGTAGTCAGCAACCTCTTTAGCTTGTGGTTCTTGCAACATTTCCATGACTCTGGCATTATATTATATAGCTTTTTTCCTATGTAGGAGTATTGTCTCTGTGCTAAGGAAGTTCTAACCATTTGTCGAGAAATCAGATCGTTACTGGAACTCCGAGTCTCATATTGATAGGCAACTGATGGATGTATATCTCTGTTAATGTGAGTGACCACCACTGCTCTCAGTAAATATTGTTGTCTAATATCAAGCACTGCAAACTCATTGAATAAAGAATCACTCTGATATCTAAAAGGCTTTTTTAGAATGGTTCTTATCGATGACTTCTGTGCTTTTGCTGCTGGGTCCAACTCTGTCTTGGTACAGCTACCCCAAGCAATTACACCGTACGTCATGATAGAGTTTGCCAGTGCAAAGTCGAAGGATTTTAAGTCTCTGGGTCTAAGTATATTCCTTAGAGGTAGAAAAAAATGTATCAAGCGTTTAATTTATAATTACATACAGTATTGTGATACAAATAAATACAGTTTTTACTACCATTCGTGTTTGCAATATGGTCATAAGGATGAATGACAATATCCGAAAAAGGCCCTTCATATAATTTACCAAACCCACAATAAAAAGTAGTACAGTTAAATTTAATTAAAATCGCCATATTTAACTCGTTTATTGACTAAAAACAAATTTATTTATTTGACAAATTGTAGTCTGCTTCACTTTACGGGCTGTTTAACCCATTATACGTATTTTTACAGGTTGCATTACGATGCAACCTGTAAATATAAGTTAGAAGTTTATTAAAAGAAAGCAGATAGCTGCTAAGCGGTCGATATGTGCAGAAAACAGGTTATTTACAACTTGTTAAAATTGGCCAGCAAAACCAATTTTCATATTATTTTGTTCACTCAGAATCTACTTTTTATGCCACCTGCTTATTATTAAGGCTGTAGTCAAGTAAAACGCACGAAAAGTTAGGAAATCATATAATTTCGCCATTTTAAAACGACATTTTTTTTTTAAATCACGCAATTAAAAAACATGCTTTATATAAAAATAGTATTTTTTAAATCTTTTGTATAATTAAAATGTAATTCATTTTCGACCGGCAGATTACGCCTATTAAAATTTAAACCAAACTTTGATTCATCGATTGAACCAAAATTGCTTTTAATGATTTGAAAATAATTGATAGAACATTTAAAACATTGCATTAAAATAAGAGTAAAATCTTGTTTTTTTTTTGTTTGCGAAAAGAAATACAAGCATATTAAATCACGTAAATTTTGTGACATTTTTTGTGCCTTCGGTATTACCATTTAAAAAATCTAGTATTTTAGTTGAAACCTTTTTTTATAGAACCGTATTTTTTTATTTTTTTTTCATCTCATAAATCTCATGACCAACTTTTTGCATAATTATTTTTATGTAATCCACAACTCCTCCTCAATCTTTAACGTTAAACATATGTATAAACTTTTTTTTAAATGAATATTTCATGTCAATTAAGTTAAGAATCGAACCGGAGACCTCTTGCCTTGTAAAAAAAACACGCTAACCATTTGAACACGAAGCGGACGTTGCCATAAAGTGCTAACGTATTTTTTGTCAACAATTTTTAAATATAATATACCAACCTACAATAAAACATTGTAAATAAATCCTTTTGTAGATACAAATTTATTAAATAATAAGTTTTTAACAAATTACAACGGAGACGGGAAATATTTTGGAGAACGGAATATGGAAGTCTTGTAGTTGTAGTGTAGAAAGTTGTAATTTGTTTTTCATAATTACTTCTTAGGGGGTGCAATCCAGTTTTTTGTCTATAAACATTTGAACAAACTCAAAATATTGCAACAATTTTTTTATCCAGGATAATTCATTTAGGTCTGAACGGGTTTAAATCAAACGTTGATGTTATAAAAACTGGCGGTTTTCGTGTAGTAAACGTATTAATTTGCAAACTTATTATTTTATTTTATTTATATCGAGATTTATAATAAAAACTTCAAGTTACAAAAGCGCCTCTTTTGATAAAATTTAATACTAAAAGCTGAGACGCAAACCAAACGTAACATTTTCATTCGAAAATATTTCTTATTACCCCCGTGGCGTGGCACCACGGTGTCACGCCCATTGGTCTTGAAATATTTAAGTCAAAATATCGATGTATTGACATTGATATGCGAAATTTTTAATTAGAATATTTGTTTTATAAATTAATAAACAGACTCTAACTTTTCATCCGAAAATAAAAAGCGTCCTTTTTTTAATTTGTTGTTATGCGATTATTTTGAGCTGTAGAAATGACATTAGAGTTGCACTTGACGACAGCACGATACGCGCGGTCTCTTTCCCTCCGGGGAACCGAGTCGACGCAGAAAGAGACAAACGGGTAATACCAGTTTAGTTTTAATTATTGCCGGCCGTATCAGCTGACAACCAAAGCAAAACAGAAGGTCCGCTACCATCTTGTCAAATCTGCGAAACTCGGTGACCAAATAATTAGTTTAAACTTGTATAAACCTTTTACAATGACATAATGCATTAGCCTAATGTACTAATACATTGTTATGTTTTAGTGATTGTGATATTTACAGTGCCCTTTCTTGTCAATCTTGCTGATTTGTTTAATATTTTGGGAATGTGTTGCGTTAAATGACGTCATGTGTATGATTATACACGTCGTAACGCTGGTGAGCAGCCTGTGAGTATTTTTCTCCATTTTCTTGATTATTCTGTATAAAATAATGCAATTTCATCTAGTATTAACTCGGTTATCATTCGACCTTTTCATTCATGACTTGCCAAACGGGGCCTTATATGTTTCCATAACGTTCTGTGTACATAAAACACTACAAGTCGGTACTGGTAGAGTACTTATAAGATGTGTATTCCATTTTTGAAATGCCCTTGAAAACAATGCAGCAAAATATCTTTGTTGCGAAGTCAATAATGACTCGCAATTGGTAAAGACTTGAGTTGATTTCGTCTAAAAAATGACCACCTAACTTTCTACAATATCAGAAAATTCATAAATAAACTTATCAAAACATGTATCGCGGGATTTAAGTTTAAAAAATGGAATAGTCTCGAGGATAGAAAGTTTTTAAGTAGGCCGTTGTTGATTTTGCAAGAATTCACCTGCAAATTTTGACATTTTTCCGTTTACAATTAATAGCTTCGTTAATTTAATCGTAAATTTCATTGATATAATCGTTGTTTTACTTGCGGAATACGCGTATGACAGAATGTTATTGGCCGACATTTTTGTATATATTAGCGAAGGTCTAATACAATTCCTATACATAACTAGAAGATTCTAAATGGATTTAAATAATAAGTGTAGACGAAATAAAAATATTGTCGGTACGTCATGATTACTTAATCCTTTGGAGGTTCATTGCGGTGGCGTGTATCAATCCGCTAATTAAAAAAGAATTCAACAAAACATAACTGTGCAAAAAATGCACTTCTGTAATAATCGTAAAATGAAAATTCCATTTTACCGTACGCTCGGCAGTACACGAATACACAGATTATAAAAGTGCATTATCTATGGTAGTGAAGAAAGACGCCCGCATTTATTTATTCTTTGTTTTTAGATATACATAATAATTAAATATCAAACAGAGGTCGAATGGAGACATGTTTTTTGTCATTTTTCGTATTTCTGTTGTATATTTAATTATACCTACTCGTACATAGCACATACACCTTCGCACGGCACAGACAAATTTATTCAGAATTTTTCTTTTTAATTTTCCGGTCGCTGAGTGGCGCTAGCTGTACTGATAATTTCGTTACTCTAATTTAGCGACGCTCTGCAAGACTTATTAATGTTTGTAGATTATTTACGTGATTTGTATTGTAAAATGATAAGTTAACTATGTATTGTGTACGTTTTATACATTTTATTTTATGCAATAAATTTAAATGCCTTTTAGATACCTTGCTGGAAAATCTATGCAATTTTCTAGTCTCTTTCATTTTGTTTATCCATATTTTCATCTGTTTTCCTGTGCATTCTATTAAAATATTGTTTGATTGATTTTTATTACAATGTTTTGAGCATGTCCAAATGCTTGCAGACTGGCTGGATTTCCTCCCTAGGGAGTTATTTCTATTCAAATTTGTTGCAACAGACAGGTAAAATATTTTTGAAAAGGGAATATAGAAGTCTAGACATTTACAGGGCTTATGACCGCTCATAGCGCTCATAATATGATATTAAAATGAAAATAAAGAAGTTGGCTTAGTTTAAAAGTCTATTAACAAATAAAATTAAAAACCCACTGAACTTTGTCATTACTATAGCACCCACTCTATTTAAAATTCTGTTTTTTAGCTCCATTTTTTTAAAGAAGTATTTGTTTATCCAAAAAAATATTTAATTTTGTGAGCCATTTTCAACGTGTTGTAAATAATTCACTATTTTTTTTATATTTTTTATTTTATTTATTATTTACATACAATATTATATTTTTATTATTTTTTAAAACATTTAAAAAAAAAATATATTTTTACAGGACTCACCAAGCCAGTTAATATGGCTTGTCGGTAAAGATCCTTTACATTAAATCATATGATAACACTACATAGTTGTATAATAATAATTACTACTAACTTAAATATAAGGAGCGAAAAAAGTACATATAATTTATGTTTTCAAAAAATATTTAGAAAAATGTAAAAAAAATAAGTAAATGATATCCCAATTATAAGATAAAAAATAAACACAAAATTGGAGTACCAAAATTTAAAACAGAAGTGTGTACATACTTAATAGGCACAAAGCATTTAATCAAAAACATTATTTCTTAACATATCCATATCTATATCTATATCATATCCTTATCCTTATCCACATCTATATATATATTATAGAAAATTGGAATCAAGTTGGAGTAGATTGTGATTCGAACCACGGACCCCTGAGTCGCGAGTCTGAGACACTAGCCACGGGACCACAACCCGATCAAAAAATACTTCAAACGCCCATCTTTCCTATGCGTTTATTATTCACTATTGTTAATATGGTCGAGGTTGATGAGGAAGTTCAGTGTTTTTTTAAATAAAAAATATTTGTTTTTAGACTATTTAAATAAACCATTTTTTTTATATATCGTATTATCAGCGCTATGATTTTTTCAACGTTTTGTATTTCTGAAATAACTCCCCTTGTGGCGTCAGAGGTTCTCTTCTGCTTATTCTCGATCAGTTCTGCCCATCGGTCCGTTGACGGTAAGCACACTAGAAATCTTCCTTAACTCTCTTATCATTGGTTGACTCATATAAACAAGTGACTTCGTTCATAGTAGTTCGTTTTTATAATTTTTTCGTACATTTTTAAGAAACTTTGCAGTACAATTATTTAATGCTCCAATTTTTACCACGCCCAAGACAACATTCATTGAATCCAATTTCCCGTAGGGCTGCAGTTCCCCATTAAGAAATTTCCAAAGTTAAACATGTTTATTTTATTACCGTCAAAGTATTGCAGACCATAATCTGGACGCCTTTATTATCCGCCAAGGCCCTGTTTTTTGCCTGCCCGGATTGTCGAGGCCCCACTGTATCTGTATTTTTTTTTTGACATTTGAAATAAAAGAAAAACCAAAATAATTCTTCCAGATTAGCATTACGAAATAACCGCAAGGCGAACAGTGCAGATCTAAACATGTCGCTGTTCCGGCCCTGGTATATTTTACTGAGCCGTGAAAATACAAACAATTACATAATTTTATTGTTCATTGAATCACTTATTTCTAAATCATGATAATAGAGTGATGTTTTTCTGACAGTATTTTTTTATGGAATTACACGTTATTGGCATTAATTAAAAATCCACGTTTTCAACTGTAAAATTTCTCCGGTTGATCTTTTTTTATGCTATTCTGGTTTTACAAAGGATTCGAGACATTCGTATGGCATAAGCGGAAACAAGAGCAAAATGCGTTTGCGATTTCGATTGCGTTAGAGTAAGATGGATTTATGGATGGTGTTTTACAAAAATGTCTCAAACTAAACAAACCTCAAACTGAGATAATTGATGGTTAATATCTAGCGCATTTTTCAAAAATAGAGTCAATAATTTACCTTGGCTCTTGAGTTTGATATATAAAATTAATAGAACATAAGAAGGTGATAAATTTCTCCCCTTTATTATTTTTTAACATAAAAGTAGAATAATTCGTATTGATAACTCAAGACAAGATCTGGACTTGTTTGGTTTAAGTTTACAACGATTTAAAGGAACACTAAATAAATCATCCAGGTCTTGTATTGATGTCCCTTATTTATTTATTATATACATACGGCCTAAGCCAATTACAACAGTTACATGAAGAAACATAAATGCAAAAAAAAAAAAAAAAATGTAAAAAAAAAAACAATAATAGTATACAATATATTCAAAAAAACGAAAGACCAAAAACTTTGAGCTAAACCATGCCAATCCAACTTCATCCCACACTGTTTAGTCGCGAAGAGATCTACGAAAAGCCGGAAGATCTATCCCAAAAAATTCCAAGTCGTGTGATGAATTGACTAATCTACACATTCTGGACATTGGGGCATAAAAACCAAAGTTGCATTATGTTTGTCAATGCTTCTTTTTTTAAAAATGTTTTTAACTGTTCTTACATTGTAATATTTATCCCTATGAATGATATTTATTTATTTACTTATACCTTTACATTGTTTGTATTCTTTTTTTATACGAAATAATGTTCCCTCACTGTGTCCCGTGCCGAGGGAAACATTTTACAAAATGTGAAACATGCCTAAGATTAGGTGTTTAACAAAGTAAACATAATAAACAATAAAAAACAAAAATATATTTATAAAAAACATAACCGATTTATATAGACCAATTAAAAAAAAAATAATAAATGGGCTTTGTCCGTAAATAAATAAATAAATAACCCATTTTTACAGACCACCTTAATAACTGTTACATTTTTTCAATTTAACAATAACGCAAAAAATTTTTGAACAATGTTACTTCTAAAAAAATTTTCATGTATATTTTGTTCTTTTTTAAAAATGTAAAATTATCAAGTATATATATTTTATTGTGATGAAATTTTTTTAATAAAAATAAAGTAAAATTAAAATAAAAGCTTCATGTTGAACTAGACGTTAAAAATATCTTGGGATTTCATTCCGATATGAATCACCAAATTAAAAAAAGTTAGCTGCCGTTGGTAATAAACAAAACTTGTCGACAATTCTGGTAAAGAAAATGTATTTTGCGGGGTTATCGCATTCTTGCAATATTGTTATCACGTTAGCCACATATTGATCTTAATTCGCAACACGTTAAGCATCTTAAAACATTGTTACATTGTTTTTAGTTAACACATCGCGATCTTACAGTAATTCGTAAGTTTAAACTCATCACATTTAAAAAAAAAATAAGAATATCGCTTTTGGATCATGATTCTGACACTGACTCATTTTGTTCGTTTTTGTGGCAGGACACGTTTTTGCATAACACCACCCATATGAGAAACGAACGAACTTACGAAACGAAATTGTAACAGAATACGGGCTCAGTTCTGTGTGTGAAATTAAAACATAACCTCGGACTTTCCACTCTCAGGTAAAAATCCTAAAAAGGGAAATCTAGTGGATATAACTAGTTTATAATGGAAAAATATTAACAAATTACAACAGGGATGGAGAATACCTTAAATAAGGGAATATGGATGTCAAGGTATTTACAGGGCTTATGACCTGTCATTGGCTGGTTTAAGTGGCCACTTTACACACTGTGTAACATTCACCATTTTGCCTATGTTTGAACATCCATATTTCTTCAATTGTTCCATTTGTTGATTTTAGTGAAGTTAAAGAGCTGAAACCTTTATTGTTGTGAAGAGATTCATCTGACTAAATTATTTCTTATACTAGGCAACGCCTAAAAACAATTTTTAAATTTTTACACTTCTTCTTGGACCAGTTGGTTTCATTACAATATTTGAGTTTGTCCAAATGTTCGTAGACAAAAGACTGGATTTCACCCCCTCGGGAGTCATTAAGATTAACAAATTACAACATGATAATTTGTTAATCTTAATGACTCCCGAGGGGGTGAAATCCAGTCTTTTGTCTACGAACATTTGGACAAACTCAAATAGTGTAATGGAAAAATATATTAATTAATTAAAAAAATAATAACAACCCCCCTTCGTAGTGGTTTGCGTTATATATTTTCAAACTCTCTTCCATTGTTAAAATTCAATTCTATATAAATTTATAACGTGTTTTTTTTACGATTCATTAAAATTTTTATTTTAATCATTTGATCTTTTTCAAAAGGACATTACACTTCAAATTCGATTGTAAAATTTGAAGCGTAATATCCCTTTCCAAGCGCAAGTGTTTCTGTTTTTTGGAAAGGCACTGCGAATTCAACCAGAAAGTCCAATGCTACAAGAAATTGGATGAAAAACACGACGACATTCTTAAATATCGTCGTTAATAATTCTGTTATTAAATTCATTCGATTATTTTCATCTCTAATTAGAACAAATGTTCTAAGTCTTATAATGAATATCGTGTTTTAAATCAATTGTATACCATTATTTTATTGCCCTTGTCTGTCTTTGCTTCATAGTTTTACGTTTTTTTTCAGTTTCTTGTACATATGTTTCTTCATATAACTGTTGTAATTGACTTAGGCCGTATATAAATTACATAAATAAATAAATGAGAATATTTGGCACGATTTTTTTGCTAAGGTGCAAGTTCTGGCCAGCAGCTATGACAGGACCAAGATTTTCCAGGGCAGGCAGAGCCTGCCCTCGCGTACCCCTGGCTACGGCCCTGAGCAAAATTGAAACCTTCGATGATGAATTTTTAGTACTGGTTTGCTTTTTTAGCCGTACAAGCTACATTTCTTTTTTTATTGTTTAGACAATAACTATTATATCGATAGCTCAATTTTATACAGAGAAAACTAGAAATTACTAGTTTTGAGTCATTGGCTGTCCAAAATTTTGACTGATCTAAATTGGTTTTTAACAAATTTTTATTGATATAACGTTAAGTGAAGTAAATATGGATATATTTATTATGTGATTTTATGTATCGTATTATCAGCACTGCGACTTTTTTTAATTTAGGAATTACTCCGCCCGTGACGTCACAAGTTCTAGTCGGTAAGTTAGCTTCTGGAAACCTGAAATTCGTCACAACGCTCAGTCATTGGTTGATTCGGAAGAACTTGTGACGTAGTTCGTTTTTATTATTTTTTTTCACACATTTTTGAGAAATTAAATGCTCTAATTTTTACCGCGTGTAAGAAAACATTTTTATATCATATTTCCCGTAGCACTAAACTTCCTTGTTCCATGCATTAAAGTCGATACTAGAGATGGGCGTTTATATTATTTTAAAGGAGTAGCAGTAGCAGTTACCGTTTCACTGTTTCTAAATAACAGTTTAGAACAGTATGGGCAAAAATCTGGCACAAGCAACTGCTGAAACAGTTTCCCTTTTCACAAACATTAATTTAACTGTTACTTGTAACGAAAACTAGTCAGGATATGTGAACTTGTTTCTAAAATAACAGTTAAGAGCAGTGTATTGCTAATTTTCCTTCCTGTGACAAAATTTATCTGCCAAGGTTAACTTTAGTGTAGGTACTGTTCTTCTTTTCCCGACACTTAATACCTTTCTCCCTGTTTTTGTGATCGGAAAATATTATCAAAAATTACTTACTCGTTATCAATATTATTGTCAGTAAGATAAACCGCACACTGGCGTTATCTGCCCGGGCTTTTTGCCATTATTATTTACTAGTATTATTTGTTTACTTTGTCCGCTTCGTAGGGCAGTGGTTACGTGATTAGCACCTTCCGTTGTTACGAATTAGCTCCCAGGGTGCTATTCTGAACAACTCTCGCGGCACGAGAAAACAGTTTTTCTCGTGTATTTTGTTTGTAAATACGCGAGATAATACGGCCGCGAGAGCGTTTGGAGTACCAGCCCTGATTCGATTCTCGACAGTTTTTCTACCTATAGATTGGCATCACTTTGCATACACGTAACATCGAAATGAGATGTCAGGGGGCCTCCGTAGTGTAATATCTGACACTCACGCACTTGACTCACGCACAGAAGGCTCCGGGTACACAAAAAATAAATGTGATTTTTCTTAAGACTGGGTGTTATGTGCAGTAATTCACCACCACTGTAATTTGGCTACCTTGCCTATTGATGTGCATTTTTTTTATTAACAGCACTCAGTATTCTAATTCCAGAATATCTCGATCATCTGTTACGTGAAGGCGAGGTATCAGTCTTACGCTTCAGGGCCCCGATTACAATAGGAAGTTAACAGTTTTATCTATAAAGTAAAATTAAGTTTTCTGTGTGAAAAATAGAATGTGCAAATTTTTTTTTTCCTAAACATGTTCGATTTCATGTTACCGATGAAGATATTAAAAATTTTCGTAGAAATATACACAGTTTTGTACATTTATTTTGATTTTACTTTGTAGACAGTCGAAGATAACTCTGTTAGCTTCCCATTGTAATCGTGGCCCTCGGATGATATTCTGAACGCTCTCGCGGCCGTAGAAAACACTTTTATCTCGCGTATTTTGTATGTAAATACACGAGATAAAAGAGTTTTCTACGGCCGCTAGAGCGGTTCAGAACAGCTCCGCTGGTGCCGGTCCAGGGAATATGAAAAATTGCAGCATTGAAAACAACTCTTAAATAAACATAGGCACATTAATATTACGTTTTTGTGCCTATTTAGGGGGGGATATTCCCCTATTTCGTTCAGATTCCATAATTAAAATATTTCTTTTTATTTTGATTTTTTGTTTTTATATTTTATTTTACTGCATATCTTGAAGATGCTCACACACATAAACGTATTATTATGTGTGGTATAATAATAACATTGGATATACATATGTGTATATATAATATATAAATAGTAAATACAAATAGTATTTTTATCATCTTAACAATTGAAAATGTATTTTAATCTGATAATATTATTAATTTGTTAATGTATATAATTGATTAATATTAGCAAATTGGCATATGGATTTATTTTAATTCGTATTTTTGTAGTAGGTGGGTATACTGACGTTTATTTGTTATTCCAACAATAGATATGATAAGATTATTGTACTTATAAGAATATCTAAATATTTGTCTACTCGGTAACAGTATGTAATCTACGTAATACTATGAGCCTAATTACAAGATAATAAAAAATAAAAAAATAAAATAATAAAACGAAACGAATAATAAAAAATATTTTAATAAAAACGCACTACTTGAACGACGTCACTGGACGTCCCGGAATTAACTAGTGTTATCAGCTTAAAAGTACCAGTTCGAAATACTCAGCAGCTAACGTTATTTTTTTAATCTCCCGGCAGTCACAATTATTATTACCTATCTTTAATTTATCTTTAATTTTAACTAAATTTACATACTTATGTTTCACTGCTGCACTTGAATGTAATTTCTAATATATGTAAAAGCCCGTAGGGCGTGTAATTTTTTAAATAAATAAGTAAATATAAATAAACCAACCAATTATATGAGAGCTATATCAATCGGGAAAACCGACAGAGGAGAACCTCTGACGTCACACCCGGAGTTATTTCAGAAATACAAAACTTTAAATAATCATAGCGCCGATAATACGATATACATATGTTTTTAATTGGCTTAGTTTAATAGTCCATTAACAAAAAAATACATATTAAAAAACACTGTACTTCCTCATTCACACCATGGCAAAAATCCACACAGCAATATAAAATAACTTGTGGATTGTTATTTTTTTGTAATGTATTTTTTTCCAATTATTTTTTTGATGCTTAGCAAACGCAGTAACCGGTACACCACGAGGCCGACTAATTTCCACTCGATTTCCTTTTGTAGTATTTTTCCCGCGGGTAGCCGCGGAATAAGTTTTAAATACAAAATAATATAATAAATCAATCCACCATACTATCTACCGAGCCGTGTGGATTTGGGCGAGATCTGTGAATTAGGCCATACACAAACAAAAATGTCGGTAACCTATAATTGAACATGTTTAGAAAAAAAAATGTATGTATATTCTGCTTTTCACACAGAAAACTTAATTTTACTTTGTGGATAAATGTTTACTTCCCTTTGTAATCGGGGCCCAGGGCTTTAAGATTTTTTCTAAAACACCACTTTACCACAGATTCGCACTTCTGCTAGGAGAGCATTTATGACAAAGGGCCTGCGACTGCAAATGCGCGTTCACTGAATTTAGTGCGCTGTTTGCGTCAGCACACTGTTTTACCTCTCGGCTTCCAGAACCAACCTGCCTCTGGTTATGGCGATTGGAAGAGCAGTCAGGCAGCTGAACATTACCACTTTTGGAGATTGACATCCTTCACATCAGTGAAACTATGTTTAAGAGGCAAACACTCTTGCTATTGGAGAGTGTTATACCTTAATAATGTCGAATCATTACTCAAGGGGTTTGATATTATTATTATCATCATGAATAACTTATAAAGCGCCATTTTCGTAATATACCTCAATTACAAAGCATTACAAAGTGATTCTATAGATAAATCAATTTAATTGAAGCTTTTAAATTTGTAATTTAATTAAAACAATTTATTTTGTTATCACATGCTACGAATTTATTCAAATGATTTAGACAAGTGGGTTTTATGTTTTTTTCGAAACATCACTTCACTCTCACAGCCTCGCACTTCTGCTGGGAGAGCATTCCATGCCATAGGGCCTGCGACTGCAAATGCGCGTTCACTGAATTTAGTGCGCTGTTTGCGTAGAGGTATAATATTTTTTCTCTCGCCGTAGACGTAGCTGATCTAAGCGTAAGACGCCTGTCAGCTAGTTTATTTGGAATGCATAGTTCCCTTAGATATTCCGGAGCAGAGTTGTGCAGTGACTTATACATAAGCCAACAGAATTTGTATTTCATCCTCTGCGGAAAACATAGCCAGTGTAATTCCCGAAGTAGTGAAGTGATATGACTGAACTTAGAGATTCCAAAAATTTGTCTCGCTTCGGCGTTTAATACAGATTGTAGGCGAATCGTTTTATTCATTGATAGACCACCTCTCGTTTTAAAGCCAGGAGCCACGTCTTCTTCATTCACTGCGTTTTCCTTCAACATTTTCTTTTTATAAAATGTTTCACACTTTTCTCCTAAAACTACCTACTCTAACTTTATTTTTTAATCTTCTACCCGCTCGATTGTGGAATAATCTACCCAGAGACGCCTCTTCTTCATTTACATTTAAGTCAAGATTGAAATGTCACTATCTAAATATTTAAATTCTTCCTTTATCCTTATTCTTTCCTTCCCATCCCCTCTCCTCTCTTCATAGTATAGTGTTATTTTTTTATACATATATTTATTTTTGTTAATCTTTGCTTTTAATTTTTGTATAAAATTGTAAGATTCAATATGTCTATGTATTTATAATTTTCTCAAACTGAACGGTTTGGGTAGGTAGGAAGAAATTGCCTTAAGGCAATATGTCCGCCCTTATATGTATATTTATTGTATATATATATAAAGTGTCAAATAATAATAATAATACCTTATAAAAAAATGTTTAAAAAAAACTAAATTCATTAATAATGTAATTGTTTCAAAAACCTCAAAGTCGTTAATTTGACCAAAATAGTGTTTTCATGTAAACGTGTTTTTAGTACATATTTACATCAGGTTTATCAGAGAAACCCTTCGTGTCGGCTTAGTATGAAAAGTCATTGCCTTGGGGGGGGTTTTTCCGTAATTTTTCATTTGGCAATAATAGGGAAATATGACTTTTTTACATGTTTAAAGTAATAAGGGTTTATGAAATACTTACCTGCAAAAAAAAAATTGTTATCTATTAGTAGCATTAAAAATATTTTGAATTTTTGTAATTTTGAATTCCCGCAAAAGCGGTAATTGCATTGGCCACGCCCCTAATACGTCACGATTCATGTTCAACTTTGTTCCAAACCATTCTAGTTTTTTTAGAACATTGTCACGAGTCTTGACGTCACAACTATCAATGCCAAACATGTCGCGTTTTTCTAGTGACTTTTTTAAATATTTTCTTTTTCAAAGTTATATATGAAAACGTTTCTCCACAATATTCATATTGTTTTTGAAAATACAATGAATTATTCTAAATCCATTTCATATATTTTTATCGGTATTCGTAGTATGTGATATTTCCCTGTTAAGAATTTTCAGTATAAACTTTCAGATTATCTTAATGTTAAGATTGAAAGGTCGTTTTTTAATGATTCAGCTAAACGTGTTGCTACATACAGAATGAGGAAGTTCGGTGTTTTTTTTTTAAAATTATGTATCAATGTGAGACTCTGTAAGTACATAAAATACCCATCAGCGACGATAAGCTGGTTCGCGCTTTGGCCCTTACCATCAAAACGAGGAAGTTCAGTGGTTTTTTAATTTTTTTATTTGTCAATAGACTTAAACTAAGCCAAAATGCTTAGTTAATTATTTTGTTTTATTTTTATGTATCGTATTATCTGCGCAATGATTTTTTAAAGTTTTGTATTTCTGAAATTACTCCGCGTGTGACGTCTCAAGTTCTCTTCCGCTTCTTCTCGGTCAGTTCTGCGGGTTGGTCCGTTGACGGTAAGTAAACCGGAAATCTTCCACAAACCTTTTTTTTTTAATTTTTAAAAAAAATAAATATATTCGTTCCTATGATTTACCCAAATATTTGATTTTGAGGGCCATTTTCAACGAGTTGTAAATAACTCACTATTAGAAAAATGGAATCAAGTTGGGGTAGAGTGGGATTCGAACCACAGACCTTTGGTCCGTGAGTCCGAGACACTAGCCACAGGACCACAACCCGATTATCATTGATTGATTTATGTGAACTAGTGACGTCGTTTAAAGTAGTTCGTCTTTATTAAAATATTTATTTCGTCCATTTCAAAGGAACTTTGCTGTAAAATTTAATGCTTACATGTTGACTGCGCATTAGAAAACTTGTATCCAATTTCCCGTTGAGCTGAAATTCCTCACTGGCAAACGACAAGGCAAAACAGTCTAGGATTGAAGGCAGTGTAACTTCGAAGATTTGTTTGGCTTAGCTTGATATTCTATAAACAAATAAAAAAATCCATTGAACTTCCTTTTCAAAGTATCCTCATTGTTTTATTTTTACAAATGTGTTAGTAATTGTTCAAACTCAGCATTTCGAATTACCGCCAACCATTCATACTAAATCAATGTCATATTTTATGATTGTGATATTTTTTGCGTGTAACGATCAGGGGCTATTTGTGTCAGTAGTCTGTATTGAGTCGCTACTCACTACCACTCGTCAATCTGTCATAAAAGGGCGTTGATTAACGCGAATACCAGCACAGATTGTGAATATGTATATGTATACGAACACACAGGTTTGTTACTTATACATTCGTAATAATCGCTGACGGGACGTAGTCGGAAGTGACGCCGCGCTACGTCATTTGGATGCAGAGACCTTTAGTCCACACAGGTGAACAGAAAAATTCAAAATGGCGATCAGCGGAAATATCTTTCGCATGCAATCAATCGATGAGTATTAACTTTGTTTTCCTGTAGCATGTACCTTTTGAAGATTATTGCTTTTTTGGTACCCAATAAAACTGCTCGCATAATTCATTTCCTCGCATTTTATTACGATATGTTATCTTTAATTGTCTATAAATTTAAATAGAATTTTCTGTATCAAAAATTGAATATCCATATCTTAAAAATAAATCAACGTCTAAATTTGTTGCAATAGAGAGGCAAAACATTCTTGAAAAGGGAAAATATAGATGTTTAGGCATTTGTCATTGGCTGGTTTAAGTGGCCACTTTAAACACTGTGACACCATTCTGCCCATGTTTAAACACCTACGTTTCCTCAACTCTACCATAACCAGCGAATGACAGGTCATAAGCAATGTAAATGCCTAGACTTCCATTATCCCTTCTCAAAATTTTTTTCCCTCTCTGTTGCGATAAGATTAGATCTAAATAACTCCCTAGGAAGGAAATCCAGCCTGTCTGCAAACATTTTGACAAACTCAAATTAAGATATTTCAAATTTTCGTACAGATATACACATTTTCGTACAGAAAATTAGATTTTAATTTGTGGACAGTTGAAGATAACTCTGTTAACTTCCCATTGCCACATTCAGGGCCGTGGGCCGCGATTACAAACGCTGTCTTCATCGGTACATATCGAGACGGTATAAAGTATAATCGATATATACGTACGAAAATGTATAAATGTGTTATTATGTACATTTTCCAATGTGTGTGTACCAAACAATTAAATAAAGTACATCAGTGGACAGATTCAAATTAGTAGATTTAAAGCCCTAGGCCTTACAACATTTACAGATCGACGGGAGAAAAGCGACTTGATATAAACTTTTAAGATACTAAATAATAGGGTATTATCACTCGGGAGGAATATCGGATTTAACCGGAGTCGGGTTGTGATCCCGTGGCTAGCGTTGCGGACTCACGGATCAGGGGTCCGAGGTTCGAGCCCCACTCTACCCCAACTTGATTTCCATTTTCTAATAGTTAGTTATTTACAACTCGTTGAAAATGGCCACCAAAATTGAAATATTTGGGCAAATTATAAGAGCGCTTATATTTCTTTTTTTTTAAAAATAACCTACTCTATAAACAAAAGATTTTTTAATGATTCTCCTAGTGTTTATATATTTATATAGTGTTTATGAATATTTTCATTCATTATTTTCGTTTCGAAAATAAGGTCTTTCGAAAACGATCGTTTCGTAAGTTGGTAATAAATTGTAGCAGAGAAGTTCACGATTAATGCATTTATTTTAATGTTGGTAATGCCACAGGCCACAGATAGAAATATAAGGAGAGTTGTCTATGCATATTATCTTAAGCCCCCCTCCTTACATACTCCAGTTCCAGGCACTGACAGATGAAAACGGATTACATCTTACATCTCGAATTTCTTTTATTATTTGATAATGATAAACTGAACTACCAATCCATGAAAATTATAAATCACAACTCGTAGCGCTTGATAAGTGACAGGACGCCGTAAATGTAAACAAACGACACATAGATAAAGGAAGCTATCTACAATACTCTATAAAATCCATAGACATTGATGAAAAAAAATCCGATGACGTCAAAAACATCCAAAGACGTCATACTTGATGACGTCACGAATGGTTTGTTTTTGGCACCATTCAAATTACTAGAATTTAATCCTTTATATCTCCCTTATTTCTTAACAGATTTTAATCAGAATAGTATCGATCGGCTTGTGATTTTTTAGATTAATTTATTAACTAATAAAAAATGCATGATAATTGCCCATACTATGACTGTCCCCTGCACAACGTGTATCAATGAAATCCCGACACAAATTGACAGTGTCATAACTGGAAGCTCTATCGTCCCCAATTCCATCTCAATCCCAAGAAAAACTTCCTTTGCAGCGGGTGGTTTTAGACTGGAATAAATTGCCATAGAATTGTAATAGTCTAGAAACCGCGTACGCGCATCAAACTGAAGCCGACTAAACTACTCATAAATTAGTAGTTTTACGTTTTGGCGTCGCTTAGTACGCAACTGCCTATTTAAATTCAATTATGCCGTGTTGTGTCGTTTTTTAGTATCATAATACTCCTGGGATTAAATAGAAATAGGGTGGGATCACATTCTATGCGTATGTAGCGAACTCACAAATAATATTATTTACGAATTCAATTATTTTACCGTCTGTCAGATTGTAAAATAAAACAAGATGGACATTTTGTTAGTTTTACCAGGGTAGTCGAATTTTTTACCTAGCTTTCTTTTAATAAGCCTTAGTTTAATATTAAACTGTACAACAATTTACTGAATTACTAAATGATTATGTAATGTTTTTTTTTACGTTTTGCCTAATAAAAGTACCGGTTTTTTTTATGGTCCAGTCAGTAAAATATTTTTTGTGGTAAAACATAACACAACACAAAATTTACTTATATATGTGTTATGATGCACGGCGGCCTCCGTGGTGTAGTGGTCAAGACGCTTGACTCACGCACGGAAGGTTCCTGGTTCGATTCCCGGTGAGAACACAAAAATTAAAAATGTGATTTTTCTCAAGCCTGGTTGTTCTGTAATGTAATTCACCACTGTAATTGGGCCTCCTGGCCTGTTGTGGTGCAAAAAAATGAAATGATAACACTTGTTCGCGGTCTGGCAACATTTATTTAACTTCGAAACTTTTGTGATGTCACCGCGTGTATTATTTTCAATAATATATATTTCCATACGAAATATCAATCATACTCCTCCATTTATTAATTTTAACTTTTTTGATTGACCATTGAGAGTTTTCTCACCATCTGTATTTGCATTTCCCCAATCTTGTGTTACAAATTACAACATATTGCAAATACCGTGCAGTGCATTTACAATAATGATTACTTAATGTATTTATGACAGGA
This sequence comes from Micrasema longulum, assembly GCF_059751315.1. Classification (NCBI taxonomy): domain Eukaryota; kingdom Metazoa; phylum Arthropoda; class Insecta; order Trichoptera; family Brachycentridae; genus Micrasema; species Micrasema longulum. Next base: position 9,820 of record NW_028279429.1, on the reverse strand, counting down.
ATAAAGTGTTAATATCGACCAATGCTATTTTAACTTCTTAATGTCTGGCACATGTGTTATCCTGATGATCATTCCTGAATATTTGCATAATATAATTATTTTATTTATTCATATTTTTCTCTTACAAACTATAGTTAATAATAAAAATAATGTGACCTCACTGAGGTGGGTTGCCCGTGCCGAGGACTCTTAACAATATACTTTTTTGAAATGTTTTTACATTTGAGAATAAACAAAGAAGACTAACTTAATAAACAGAGATAAATTAACAAAATGTTCCGCCAGTTTTAAAAACTAGGTATCCTCAACACAAAGACAACTTAAACAAATACAAACTAATACCACTTTCGGACAAAGGGATTTTGAGTATCATTCAATTACAATCTATAACCTACTTCCACTATCTATTGAAACAATTCGTGAAATGAGAAAATTTTCAAAAAGGCTATAAAAAAAAGGATAGTGGCGCTAGGTAGAAGTAAAATGGATTTTCTCATTCGCCCAAACCAATATTTAATAACACAAGTTGTCTTTGTGTTGAGGATCTAGTGATTATATTATTTATTTGTGATGTATTATAGGGGTTATGTCTTTCATTTGAGTAAGAGTAGTTTTGAATCTGTAAGTGAGTATTGTTTTAGCGTATAATTGTTTAGGTGTCATAAGTTGTGATTTTTGGAATATTTTTTCAGGAGATGTCTGCATCGGGACTCTGAGTATTATTTTAATTATGGATTTTTGTGCAACAAATACACTATTTAAAACTGTGTCACTCGCACCACCCCAACCAATTATACCGTACCCTGAAATTGATTGGCATAATACAGATATATTCGAAGTAATTTAAAATACAAGTGTCTTCTTCTAGACAATTCAATGAGGATGCTTAGTTGTTTAAAAAAAATATTTGTGTAAAACTATCAAACTACGCCAATGAAAAAGAAATGTGACGTCACACGCGGAGTTATTTCAGAAATTCAAAATTTAAAAAAATCATAGCGCTGATATTACGCTACAAAAAACTTCCTATTTATACTAAATATTTTTGGTATCTATTTTCCCACAACACTGAACTTCCTTATTAAACAAAAAAGATCTTTATCGTAATTCATAATACTGCAATATAGGGCTAAAAAAATTTTATTTCGGGTGGAAATCGAAAATCGAGTCCGCCTCGTAATGTCGTGGTTGGCGCACATGCCTATCATGCAGGAGGTCTCGAATTCGACTCCCGACATGTTGGGCAAACTTTTTTTTGCGAACTACGTTTTACACCGCTTTTTTTAATATTTTGATGACTATAATGGAAATAGATTTTTCTAACCAGATTATACAAGTGAATTTGACAGTTTTTTCAATTAAGCATAATTTGCCAAACTTACAGTGAAAGGGGCGATGAAAGCAGTAGATTTCAATTAAACTTAAATCGCGGTTTATGAAATTGAAATTTTAAAAATAAAATTTCTCTAATTTTTTGTTTTTTTTATTTAAGTATGAGCGAAACCGATAGGAAGAACCTCGGTCTTTAAAACAATTTTCGGGTATGTGGAAGATTGCTTTCACTGCAATATTTTGATAGCAGCTGCTTAAACTATCGTATGTTGAAAATTTCAACTCCTCGGGGCTGTTGATTAAGACGAAACCCGGTTTGACTTTTATTTATACAAACGTATTTCATTTTCCCTGGATTTTGGCAATAGAGCAGTGTTTTTTTTTACACATTATAGATGTTTACCATTGGCGCGTCTATCGTTTTGATAAGAAAAATTAAAAACCCAAAAAAGCGCCCTGTTTTACTGCAGTCTTCGGACGAACGGTATACAAATATGATAAAAAATTTATAAACATTAAAAAGATATATCTGAACAGAAAATTTCGCTTAGATTCTCTTTCTCGGAAAAAATCGGTTCAGTTTTGGGGTGCGGAAAACGGGACAACGAAACATCGATTTGGTCAATTTTAGTTAGGCATCATCTCTTCGACGTGCAGTTGTCTATTTCGCACAATATCGGGTAGGTATTTTTTTAATTTTTTTTATTCATTATTTACATAACAATAATAAATTTGTATTATTTTTTAAAACATTTTTTTTTACAGGATTCACTAAGCCAATTAATATGGCTTGTCAGTAAAGATCCTTTACATTAAATCATATGATAACACTACATAATTGTACAATAATAATTACTACTAACTTAAATATAAGGAGCGAAATAAAGCACATATAATTTATGTTTTCAAAAAATATTTAGAAAAATGTAAAAAAAAGCAAAAAAAAGTAAATGATATCGCAATTATAAGATAAAAAATAAATACAAAACCGGATTACCAAAATTTAAAACAGAAGTGTGTACGTATTTAATAGGCACAAAGCATTTTATTAAAAACATTATTTCTTAACATATCCATATCTATATCTAAGTCTATATCTATATCATATCCTTATCCACATCTATATATATGTATATTATATACCCGTACATTCACACATACATATCCATACATACATATATACACATACATATATGTGAACATACATATACACACATAAATATCTATGAGAATACTCATAATTATAAATTCGGTTTTATATATATCCATATTTACAAATATTCTATTTTATTAATATATAAACTCCTGATTAATATATAAACTCTTTAATATATAAATTTGCGAGAGAATGACATACATACCTGCGTGAAAAATTTCAACGCTTATCAATTCATGGTTTACCTCTTCGTTCTAATTCTCAAGGCACTCTCTTAATACCCATCCACAATTCCTCTTTCTTCTCTAACTCATATAGTGTCCATGCGGCTCGACTGTGGAATCATCTCCCATCCACTATCAAAGATGTTACTACACTATCTCTGTTTAAATCACGTCTAAAGAAACATCTCCTCCTTTCCTCTTTCCTCTTTTTTCCCTTTTCCCATTGAGTAATAGTTTTGATTTAAGGTCATTTATAAACAAATACGTTTATTTCTATTTTTATATATCTTTAGCTTTTTAATCTTTTTTTTTCTATTGAATATGTTCTGTAACTTGAATTATAAAAATAAAACTTTTATTTTATTGGTTGGTTGGAAGAAATTGCCATTTGGCAATAAGCCCGCCAATGTACAAATAACATTATGCACAAAAAGTTTTTTAAAAAAACCTATGTTCAAATACATATTCACCAAATTTCTACAACACCGTTAGTGTTCCAATGCAATGCATTACGGGAATGATGATGACCACATCTAGTCTCTCTCCGTTTCTTGTGAAATGTTAAATATTTTTACAAGAGCACACAGCACATCTGGTTTCTGTGGATCGCTCGTTGGAGTAGAATAATTATAGAGTCGGGTAATGTATTCATAACAGCTGGAAGTTCGACACGAATGAGGATATGTTTATTAATTTTTAATTTATCAAAAGTAATCGTGTTTCTATGAACTCCAGAGGAAAGAGATTTATGCATTTCATTTTTTTTAGCATCTACTTTTTCTTTTTTCTTAGCTCGTATTATTAAAAATTGTATTCTTGTTTTGTATAAGTAGGTACGTAACTATAGTCCTTAAAATATATCTTGATTAGAATGACAGCTGTCAAACTAATTTCAATAGTGATGGGAAATTACTGATCACTGATCAAATCGATTTTATCAGTTATTTCATGCAATCATGAAACTCTATTTCCGAAAATTGATATAAAAAACGCAAAAACAAGCCTATTATAGTGTGTTTAACACAATTATTCACTAAAAAATGAGACATTTATACTTTTTTCATGAACAACATCATACGAATTATTTTTTTATTCGATCAATTTGTCCCATCTCTAACGTTTTTTTGCAAAATAATGTATCCTTGTAAGAACGTCGTTAATAATTAGGTTTATTTTAGTTTTAAAGCTGATTTTATATATTAATGTTGATTTATGTTTCAAGCATTGTATTAAAAAAATAAATTAACACGCCAGATACAAATGATTTTTTGTGTGTCAATATAAATAACTCCTTTGACGTTACTACAAAGTTATGTCGTCACTTTTTCTGACAACTGTCATTCTAATCGTGTTTCATTTTAAGGGCCATAATTTATGATAACTTGTTAAATTTATTTTTAAAATGCGCTTTTTATTTTTTGTCAAATGACTATACATGTTATCTAAAGAACAAATAAAAAATCTTTTTTAAATATTCGCCGAAAAATCCAAATCCTTCACTGTTGGCTTTGTTATTTTTTTACAATATTCAATTATATATTAGGCATATATCGCACCCCGTGAATAACAGTGGCATAACTTTAAAAAATACAGGAGAGCAGTTAACCCACCCGCGCTATCACTAAAACAAAGGCACAACTTTTTTTTTCACAAGGTTTTCTCACTTGTGCCGTCCAGTTTTAAATGTTTTCAGAATTAACGATAGCATGATGGTCATTGTGTCACTGTTTTTATTTAATTAAAAGAAAAAAAAATGTTTAATATTGTCAATTTTTGCTTTTAAGGCTACTAATTATGCCTTTAAATTGTGTGGTTAGAAAATATATTCTGGAATATTTCTGCATGCTTAACTCAAAACTGTCATTCTTTGTATTGTGTCACTATTATCGCTCAGGTGCGAATTCATAGTTAAATATACAAATTATGTTATAATACGAACGTATTTATTGCATATCTTTGCATTGTTATACCTATTCACTAGGACCCAATAGAAAGATTGCTACATTTTATAAAATACTAGTGGACCCGACAGACGTTGTCCTGCCCAAACGTTGGCTTGCCTGCTATTACCTTGGAAAAAGACTTCATTGATAAGTAGGTACCTAGGTACTTGTTTATGATTGAATTCCAAAATTTAAAATAATTAATTTTCAAATATAGAATTTTTTTGCTAATGTCAAACTTGGCTCTTCTCACCAACAGGGGAACCCTTTATTCATGAATGCGATTTTCAAAAAATGTATTTAATGTCAGTTAATATTATTTTAGTATTACTAAAAATCCAGTAAAAATAAATAAATGGGAAGAAATTATAAGGAACGTCAAGAACGAATCTGATTGGAATCCATAAAAAGCGAATGTTGTTTGTAAACATTCAAAAACAAACTTTTTTAAACACAAATAAACAACATTCTTCAATTTTTTTGTAAATGCATTCTCGTCGAATGCAACCCTGGTAGGTCGACGAAAAAGATTCATGCCTCTAACTTTTTTTTCACAGATTCTATTCAAAAAATTTATATCTACGAACACACACAGCGCAAAGATCTATATTCCTCTAAAAACCGCACGTAAATTGGTTAAGCCGTTTGGGAGAAGTTCAATTACATCACATGTACAGAAGAATTATATATTTTATTTTATTTGTTTATTTATTCATATTTTACTCTTACAAACTATAAACAATAATAAAAATAATAAGCATAGAATTAAGAATAGTCCAGAAGGAGCGTAGAATCATATTTGACTGTGTCCAATAAAAACCTAATTAATTAAAAATAACAGCTGTTTTTTAATTGTGAGATAAGGCTTGCACATATTAAAACATTTAAGTTTGTAAGTGAAAATTCTTGATGGAAGTTCATTGTAATTTATTATATAAATAAAACACGAGTGATACTTTAATCCACAAATTTGCACATATTAAGTTTAAAAAGTACATTTTGTTATACACATAGAATTAAGAATAGTCCAGAAGGAGCGTAGAATCATATATGAATACATCGGACAGTGTCCAATAATTCCCCCACTATGCCCCACTTTCACATCACACCCACATTAGATGAGCAAAGTAGTGTAAAAAAATTACTACCCCTGTAACACTAATGAAATGTCCATTTTGATTTCTTCGACAAACTGACAGATGGAAAAATAATTTAATTTTTAAGTAATGTATTTGCTACTTACACATTCATTTGCTAATTACATATGAAATGTGATACCATCCTGTTTCTTTAGGATCCTAGCAGTATTTCTACACTTTTAAAGGACACAACACGGCATAGTTGAATTCAAATCAGGAGTTGCATACTGAGCGACGTCTACAAAGAAACTAATGGGTCAAAACGTAAACCTACTCATTTAGGAGTATTTTAGTCGCCTTCTGTTTGATGCTCTTAGGCGGTTTCTGGACTATTCTTAGTTCTATGTACATAAGAATAAATTAATGACTTATCTTGTATTTTCCCATAGTAAAAATATTTTCAATGTGAATATTTCGCACATTCGGCATGTCCTTTTACAACTACATTTTATACAAATACAGCAAGGCTTATTACGGGAAGAAAAAAATATTCTCACATCTCACAATATCTTCGAGATTTGCACTGGTTAAAAAGCCCAGAGAGAATAAAATACAAGCTTTGCTGGACAGTATTCAAATCCCTTCATGAAATGGCTCCAAAATATCTATCAGACCTTTGTATCAGGTAAAATACATGTCGAAGAAAATCTACTCTTAGATCAGCATTTGATTCAGGAAGGGGAAAACTTGTCGAAATTCGGCGCTCCCCAAACACTAGATTTGGAGATCGTGCTTTTGACGCCGCCGGCCCCTCTGCCTGGAACCAATTGCCTTCAAACTTACGAATCATCGACAGTCCCAGTCAGATCAGATCCCAACTAAAATCCCACTTCTTTAGACTATCATACCCTCAATTTTAAATCTGGAAATATCATAATATATCACTTTAGTTTAGTTAGGATGTAAGTTTAGATATACAATTGTAAAGCGCCCTTGAGGTGATTTTTTACAAAAATGGCGCTTTATAAATCAGCCAAATATTATTATTATAACCACTTCAATTTAAACTCAGTCGAAATTTTAAATTTCGAAATGTGCCTCTCTTTCGATGCGAGCTTACATAGTGAAAAAGACAAATAAAAGAAAAATAACAGTTAAGTTTTATTAAATACCTAAATAAGATTCTATATTGAATCTCTCGGGTAAGTTTATACACTAGTGGTCCTAGTGGACATTATCGTGAGTGCTTTTGTTACCTAAATGCATTATTTAGTCAACTGTAAAAGGAATATACATCGACATACATACTCGTGTCCTTGCAGCGCATTTTCCTTTTAACCGAGCTTGAGCATTAAAAGCTCAACCTGTATCTTTCAGATTCCTGTACATTATCCCTTGAGTTCACAAATCTTTTCGCCAGCAAAAATTTTCCCCATCTATATACATAACAGATACCCAAAAATACCAGAAACACATCACCATGAAGGCATTTAAGTAATATTAAAGTGAAAACATCAGCAATTTTTAAATCGTCAAATTATTGAATTTTTAGTGTCCATATTTTTGTACACAAATGCGATATTTTTTGTACATATAAGTACTATATGAGTAAATAATACTGAATTTTAATTTCTCATCCAATTAAATATTTTTTTACTCATTGATTTCAATATGATGAATTGTAAAACTTGATGATTTGCAGAGATGGGCAAACTTTTTTAAAAGCGGGCCAATTTAAACTTTATTTTCAAAAATCAAATAAACTAGACTTGTTTATTATTGCGTTTCCGCACCTAATGTTGCATAGGGCACTGCATTGGTACACAAATCGCAGCGAAATCTTGATCCTTTTTTTTATTCATAAAGGTGAGATGATCATTCTTGCACATGCAATTCTGTGAGTAGTGATGAGGTTTTCGTGAAAACATCTCATCGGTCAATAGTGACCGACCGATTTTTCGGCCAACAAAATGAGTTTCGGCCGCGGTTTTGGTTTCGGCTAAAAATGGCCGAAACTTCGGCCCAGCCGAAACCTGCGATCGGAATGTGTCGGATTAGGTTCGGCTGTACTCGGTTGCATCTTATGGCTCGTGACTCTTTAATTCTCGTGTATCTTTTAATAGTTAATAAGTTAATGTTCCTATAGCGTACATTTTATTAATTTATTTAAACATTTTTTATACATATACAGTTTTCATATATGCATAAGGGTGGGAATATTGCCTTAAGGTAATTTTTTCTCACCTACCCAAACCGTTCAATTTGAGAAAATCAGTATCAGTATCATATGAACATATTATTGGTATAAGTATTATAATATTTTCATTATAGAACAAAATTGATAAATATATATATATTTTTTAAGAAATAAAAATTGACTAAATATCTACACTATACTATAAAGAGAGGTGGCTGTAAAGAGGGGAGGAAAGGGGGAGGAGAAAGAAAAAACTCAAATATTCAGGAAATGACATTTCAGGCGTGATTTGAATGTAAATAAAGAAGGGGCTCTGACATTAGTGAGTAGATTGTTTCATAATCGAGCAGCTACTACTGTGAAAGAGGAGGCGAAAAAAATAGAGCGGCGAATGGGTATTCAAAGTATTCTGTCGTTACTAGAACGAAGAGTTAGCTCATGCTGTGATAGAGGTTGGAAGAGCTCTCTCAGATAAACAGGCCAAGTGGGATTATTTAAAATATTGTGAAGAAGTGATATAATGTGAATGTTTCTTCTATGCCTGATACTGAGACGATTGAGTGGTCGAATTTGCAAAGGTTAAAGATATAACATTGAATAACTGTTGCGTAACAACGAACCAATGTGCGCTAAAAATAAACAAATTTACTCATTAAATTTATGTTTTTTATTTATTTGTGTATTTTAATGAACTCGTAAGGTTGAACAATTGAATCGCCTAATTTTGGGCGTTTTGAAGTGACTTTTAACATATTTAAACAAGTTTCGGTTTCGGCTGAAAGTCTTGTTTTAGTCATCACTATTGGTCAATAAACCACAAAGATTTTTGTGCCAGTGCGCATACATGACCCTTTATTGCACAGAATTCCTTAAATTTGAATATCCAAATGTAAATTTCTCATTTATATATTAAATCTATATCGCGCCCCGGGAATAACAGTGGCATAACTAAAAAAAAAATCACACTCACTCACGCTACCAGTTGACTAACATTCATTCCCAAAACACAGCATCAATTCATTACATATAAATTCGTCTCTTTGAAAGACTTGCATAGTGAAAGCGACTAATTCAAAAATATTGAAATGCTACAAATAAATTAATAATCAAATTTTTCTTTGGTATCGGGCTTCTGGCCTGTTGTGTTAAAAAACGTAATCTCTTATCATACGTATTCATGATAAGCAAAAATATTCTTACATTTCTTAGATCACACGATTCATTTGATACGGGCATTTTTATAAGTTGGCTAAATCTTTACATTGATAATATTTTAATCTATTTATACTTTTCAGTTTGTTATCTTTTATTATTTTTGTATGAATCACGGTGCAATGTTACCGTATGTTCTACTCCTTATCATTAATGTAATATAAATTTAATCATGACCTTTCTTGGACGCCATGTTGTAATCAGTTCGTTGAACTTGTCAAAATATTTATTAAAATGCACTCGCGCGACGACTTGATATTATTTTTATTTAGGAATAATTTGATTATTGTCTGCCTCGTAATAAAGTGGTTAAGAAGATGCGCGGTCTGACTTTTCTTCATACAACGTATTCTCGTATTTTTTCCCTGGATTACTGCGCTAGAGCGTTGATTCTTTTACACACTCCAAATATTTACTATCGGTGTGTCCGTATCGTTTATTTTTTATTAAAAATTAATTTGTTTTTATAGGAGCTTGGACTATTAAAAAAGCTCCTTAAAAGATCCTAATTTTATCTGCCATCTTTGGACATACGGTACACAAAAATTAACTATTTTTGTAAAAAGCAAAACGTGCCTAAACAGATTTTTTTTTCGGACACTCTTCTCTTCTTTCTTTTCAAAAATATTTTTTTTTAATCGTTTTAGTTATAGGACAAGGAAAATGAGAAAACGACA